>NC_067480.1:15691876-15889376 GCF_947179515.1 Apodemus sylvaticus
TATGTTGCATATCTATAAATAAATATTGGAAAACCAATAAATTACTGGCTTATAATGATTTTTAAAATCTATTTAAAACCCAAGGACGCTAAAGAACTGATTTATTTTTCAGATATGCATCTAAATATTGACCACTTCATAAGTTCATGGAGTGCACTATACATCTCTTCTTAGAGGTCAGTTGATGAGGTAATGGTAAAAACTAGGAGGCCACGCCTCACCTCTCTCTCCTGGTGGTATAACAGTGTCGACAGACATCATAAGGTACATGCCCGCAATCAAAGGCTGTCTAAAAATTAAAATAAAGACCATAAAATTATATATACATACACACCATATATATTATATATTATAAATATATAAATAATTTCTCCCAATTCTGTGATAAAGCCAAAATATTCTCTTGAAAATACATGACAGACTAGTTTCTAAAATGCAATCCTCATACAAATCAAAATGAAGTTGAGTGGGGAAAGGAAATAGAATATATTATTTTTTGTTAATAATTGCTTCATTTTTGTGAAGGTTCACCATGGCTACTTAAGGTTTTGTTGCTGTTTTCAATGCAATTAACCCTTTAAGCAGTGAATAAAGCAGATTTTTCTCCATGATCTGGGTAGGTCTAATCTGCCCTCGATGGTCCTAGGAAAGAAGACTGAGCTCTCTTGAAATGATGAACCTCTCCCTACCAACCGCCTTTGGACTCAGTAGCACCACCCATCACTTGTCCTGAATTTCCAGTCAGCCCTCCACAAGCTGGACATGTCCCAGAGCATGTCTCCTCACCAACTCCACTCTTCCTTCTCTCCTCTCTCCTCCCTTCCCTCCCTTCTTCTTTATTCTCTCCTTTCCTTTCCTCCTCCCTCCTTTCTTCTCTCCGTTCCTTCCCTCTTCTTCTGTTAATCCTATTGCCTTCCTTCATAATTCAAGCTTCTTTGGAGACTTTAACAGGGTCGTCATCATTGTCATGATTCAGAGTTACCACACACATGTTCTTTCATGTTCTCTCTCTTGATTGTTGGCAATATAAATGTAGCAAGTGACGTCTAATAAATATGGCCAGTGTGATGGCATGCTACTGAGAGATTACGTCATTAAATAGCCAATGCCGCAAATCCCATCTTTCGAACAAGTCCTTGCTTTATTATCATTACTGTTATCATCATCATTATCATCATCATCATCAATGATTATCATTGTTGTTAGCTTATGTTTGATGCAACTGTATCAACCCTGTCCTGAATTCCCATTAGCCCTGCACTTTGGACTTGACAATCCCATACCATGTCTCCTCACTGTTGACAACTATGTGAGAGATTGGAGATGACTCTTTTATGGCTGAACCTAACAACAACTATCATTGAAGCCTTTCGTAAGACAGCTACCCAGACCCCTGACACTGAGATAATAAATATTGATTGATTCAGTCACTTTGGGTTAATTAATCTTCTACATCAGATAACTAAAAATTCTAAGATCTTATCTTGAAAACCTGGAGGCACTTACGGCACACGTGTGAGATGTAAGGACACACCAGAGCAGTCTTTGTGATTATCTGAAAAAAAATACAAACACATGTTAAATGTGAATATGTGGAAACAGATCTCAAAGCAGTGTGCTTTAATTGATACTTAACAAGTTCTACTTAAAACATCAAATTGTGTGACATTTGACCTGTGAAGTATTTCACGGGAACTTTCCTGATCATCAATTCACAGAACCACCAATGAATCACAAGGGTGAATATGATCTACCTTCTGACTCCATTTTGTACCCAGAGAGCAGACACAGAGGCACAGAAGCCAGTGGTTGCTGTGTTCTGTATCATTTTTATTACAGAAACATGTGGGGAAGTTGGTGATCTTGATATGTACAGCTGTATCAGACTTCTGCTCCGACTTTCCCACCATGAGGGTCTGCCCCTTGAACTGTGAGCTAAAATAAATTTTACTTCCCTTGAGTTCTCTCACCAGATTATTTTATCACACTGACAGGAAGAGAAACTCAGATAGTGTTTTATATATATAGGCATTTTGTTTTTACAAAGATATTTCTATCTAGTCCCCTTAATCAATTTCTGGGAAGTACTATTTTCACAAAAACCTCACAGACATTTCTCTCTTTTCTTCCTTCCCTCTCTTAATAATTTTGAGTGCTTTTCAAAGAATAAGAATTTATGGCACACAAAAAAAGCCTTTAATGCCAGGAATCAGTTACATCTAATAAAGTTATTGACCAAGGAGGCCGCCTGGAAACCTACACTCAGGCCATTGGCAAGGCAATTGGTTGTTCTACACAAACTGTTACTAAGACCCTATTATCAAATACAATATCTACTGCACTCACTGAAGATGGGGAGGCCACGCTTTGTGTCCACTGGAGCCTTTGCTCTACTGAGTAGTGTTGGTGATACTATAAGGTACCCTACACTGTACCAAAGGAGAAAAGTAAACACCACCTCAGCTGCAAAGCCCTTGCTCTACAGTGGTGATCTGCCTGCAAGTTATGCTGGAGCAACAGCGGCAGAAAAACTTTGGAATTAACCATCCACTAGATGATGGGGTTGAAGGCCACTCCATGAGACGGAACCCATGCCTGACAATGCTCAGGTTGTGTAGCACCAGAGACTGACTAGGCCTTATATAAACTTGGGGGAAAACCAAAAAGCAGAAAACTCTTCTGCTAAAGGAATGTAGCAGCAACAACAACATTCTGTTATACTCAGAGATCAGCGTCCTGCTCAGCTAGAGAAGCTTCCTCGTGCAGTAGACAGGAACTAGCACAGAGACCCACAAGTGGGCGATGCACAGAGAGCAAGAGGCTTTGGAGCACTGAGTCCTGAATGGAATGTTCCCATCACATCCCTCCCCTTGGGGCTCAGGGAATTCTGAGGAAGAGGAGGCACAGAGATTGTAAGAGTCGAAGGAAATGGACCGCACCAAGCAAACAAGGCTCTCTAGACAAATCAGGATCGATGCACGTAAGAACTCACACCCATATGCCATTATGAAGGGGGTCCACGTGGGTCTATCTAAACCAGATGGAGTCCCAGAACAGAGAGGGAAGGTAGACACAAGCCCAGAGCCTAAACCAGAAGAAGTCTCCATCTGATAACTGCTTGCAAAAGAAAATTTAGTTTTCTCCAATAGAGTCTTCCTGGGTATACAAACTACACTTAAGGGTAGGCCCCATGCCCTACAGTAGATGGTAAATGCAAAATTAACTCAATGATATTGCTTTTTCTTTCTCATAAGAGTTTGTCTAGGTATTTTCCTTCTTTCTTTCTTCCTTTCTTTCTCTCTCCATTCTCTTTCTTCCCCTCCCTCTCTTTGGGTATATAATATGGTTTCTTGTTTTGTGTTTTTATGGGATTTCTGTGTGGGAGAAAGTGTGTATGTGTCTCAGTGTTTTGTCTGATTCCCTTTGTTGTTTGTTTTATTTTATCTTACTTTATTTTTCTAATGTGTGTGTGTGTGTGTGTGTGTGTGTGTGAGTCAGAGAGAGACAGAGACAGAGACAGAGACAGAGAGAGAGAGAGACAGAGAGCAAGAAAGGGTATAGCTTGGGTATGTGAGTTAGGCAGGATCTGGGAGAGGAAGGACAAACTAATCACAATCTATTGCATGAAAAAAATGATATTTTTTAAGGAAGAAGGTGGTAAATAATAATGCTGAGTAATGACACAGGCATTTCTTAAGCTTTGTCTATGTTTGAAAACAGAAATGACAAATGAGTATGATCCCTTCACTTATTTTATAAGAATACCGACTTTTGAGAACAGACTTCCTTGTCTGAGCTACATGTAACTTAATAAACATACCCAGTCTGTACTGCTTTCAAAATGATGAGTTGAAGATAGCATCGAGAAACATGTGAATACCCATGGTGATTGACGGAGCACGGTTAAAGTAGACCTTCGTTCACAGCAGATGAACTCCAAACCCTAGGGACTCACTTAATTAGCTTAGATAATTGCAGGAAGCATTTTTTTCATGTGCATGAAAATCCTAGTGAACTTAAAGGTTATTTTAAGAAATGACAATCATCTTCATTCAATTAAAACTGAGCAACATGTAGCACTCAGCCTTGGGCTGTACCTAAAAGGCAGCAATGGAGAACTCACTGGTTTCTTTAGACACAATAGGGGAGAAAGACCGTAAGGCACACACTAAATGGCTACAAAATGCACTGGATAAGACAATGTGAGATTGGTGGGCAGAAAAATACCATGGCCCCAGATCAGGGCGAAATGGCCTCGACACGAGATCTGGCAATTAACATTACAGGTAGAAAGATAGTCAATGGCTCCAGAGGACTTGGTATGCTCGTGGGATTCGAGGGTCAGTGTCAAATAATCCCAATAAACATGGGCTGTGGGATGACTGTAAGTGTGGAAGCTGAGAGTTCACCGTGTGTGCATTGTGGCTCCAGAGTCTCATTTTTATGCTGTGTGCAAGGAAGCCATGCAGTAAGTGACAAGAACATGTAAACTGCCCACATAGCAAGTGCCTGGGACTTACATATTATCACTAACTACTGAATGTCAAGTCTAGTGGTTTTTGGTGGTTGGTGGTAATGGAAACAAAGGTCTTGCTGGTAGGAGTCAGGTATTCTGTCCCTGGGCAATATCCCTTCCCTAGTAATTTTCTTCTTAAGTACACCATTTGCAGGAACAGCCTTGTCTGCTATTCAGTATAAATGCAAGCAACAGGTACACTGTGCATGACTAACTGTCTTCTTCCGCACTTTCCGTACATCGTGCCTGAAATCTTTGAGTGAATCATAGCCTGACTTTGATTACAGAAATTTGCTCATCTTCTTCATCACGGCTTTACATTTCTTTTTAATGTCGAAAATTAAATAGACACTTAAGAACTATTTAAAAAATTAGTTGAACAAAACTCTGAAAGTTATCTCAAAGTACACGCCCACATAAAAGTTTTAGCTTTACAGTGAAAACCGTCACCAAGAGTGGCAGGAATACTGCTCATGGCATCTTGCCACAAGGCTATTGCCAAGAGTAATAAAATGATGCACACTCCCGGGAGAGTGTGCATTACAAGGGTCCACACTGTAGCTTCTCTGAAGGCACAGTGATTAGAAGCAAACTTTAAGGATGTTTCTAATCCTCGAATCATATTTTTCCCCAATTTAAATGTTACATGTCAAAACATTAAAATGTTGTTAGTGTGTGTGTGAGAGAGAGAGACAGAGAATATGTGTATGTGTATGTATATATATGTGTGTGTGTGCGTATACATGTATACATATATATATAAATGTATAGGGAGGTGTATTGAACCACACCAGCCATGTGGAAGTCAAACTCAGATTTCCCAGGTGTGTGTGGCAGCATCTTCGTTCCTAGAACTCTCCTCCCAGCTCCTATGCCTTTTTCCTTCTTTTAACTACATACATAACTTTGAGGTTTGGTTTATTGCTATGTCTTGTAATGTTCTGTAATGCTAAGTTCTGTACCAGAAGGTCCAGACCTACAAGTGACTTCTCCTGTTTACAAGCTTTCATTGGGCAAACCTCATTCCTTAATTTAGAACTATTGGTTAAGTAAAATTGGCTACAGCCAATTCCTGGGGTGATTAAAGGTAGGTGGGTTTTGAGTTAAGTGGTTGGGGGTGAAGATGTGAGAGGAGAGAGGGAAGAGAGGAAAAGGCACCATGGAAGGAGATGGGCCATGAGCACATGGCCAGGAAAAACAGCAAATAGTTGGGATACACTGAAGGAGAAGCAGTCAGGCTAACAGTTAGAAAAGTACACTAGGAGTTACTCCCAGTAATTGTCAAAGCCAAATGCAATGACCATAGTCTGAATCTCATTTATTTGTAAGCTAGTCAGGGATAAGCTTAAATAAGTATAAATGTATTATAAATATCATGCAAAAAAACCAAAGGATTACACAGTCATAAAGATGGCAACGTCATAAAAATCTCGCCAAATCAAATAGGAGTTCAAGAATTGGCATCTGGAGACCAAAGCTATGTCTCCTTGGCACTTCTGTCCTACAGTGACTTACAGGGACGTTCCAGAGCCAAGGACTGAGTTTTGTCATATTGAATGTAAATCTTGCATGGGATTGGAAAGCTACATCGACCAATGGAAAAACCCGTGCCTATTTTACTAAAAGCTGGAGAAACCCAAACAAACAAAAGGAAAATCAGCAAAGTAAAACACTTTAAAACTATACTACGTGCTTGCTGAGCAATAATAAAAATTAATTTGTTCGCATTTAGTTAGTATGGTCAGAGCATTTTTAAATTGTGTCTAGAGATCTTATCTTTAAATGATGGATAATCCTTTAGTTATCTATCTTTCTTTTTGTAACTCTGGTTTATTTTGATAGAATTAATAATGTGAAACTTTGAAAGTCATACCTTGTTTAACATTTAAAAATGGATGTATGCTGTACATGAGTGTGGAAGGGGACTGTGAGGGGAGAGGAAGAATATGAAGGGAAGGGAGGAAACACGACACTAATGGGGAGAAAACCAAAATCTAGATGTTTTTTTCTCATATGCAAAATGCAGATTTAACACATGTATGCATGCACATACCACACACACACACACACACACACACATACACACACACACACACACACACACACACAGAGAGAGAGAGAGAGAGAGAGAGAGAGAGAGACCTATTTGGGAGGAACTAGAGGACCAGATATGAAGGAGAAAAAAATTGGGCGAAATGAACAAGAATGAAGTCCAAGGATAAATATGTATGAAAGTGTCAGTGAGAAGTCCATTATTTTGCAAGCTAAACTAAAAGTATATAAAACATGATGAAAATGAACGATGCTGATTTTGTTTTATGCAGTAGAATAACATCTATTCTAATACCATGTAGCTGAACAAAATTCTAAAAGCTGCTTCAAAGCGAATACTTCTAAACCACATTTACATATATTTTAGGCATTGCTGATGTCTGCGGCTATTCATTATGGAAAATCCGAATTTGTTTAGTAGAAGCCATTCCGACCCCCAACTGGTAGGTTTTTCTGCAGTTTGACCTGAAGAACCCATGTGCTTGCATATTCACACAGCGTGCATCCTAGTGCAAACACCATGAACCCCATCTATCATGGAAGAGAGGCACGCTCCAGGGCCCTAGCCGTTCCTGTGGAAGATGGAAACTTTTATTTCAGCCCCAGCATTTGGTGCAATGAACATGACCTTTCAACTCAACATCTTCCCTGCCACAGTGATTCATTATTATTTTCATAACCTCGATCCTGATCTGGTAAAGTCACACACCAGATAGTTTTGCATATTTCACGGACGTGCAGTATGCCCATTGGCCATTCATGGACTGCCCATTGGCTGTATTGCCTAGGCCGTGGACCACTAGGCCAAAAGATAAGTAACCTACTGAAGGAAGAATGACCTCATCTCATCTCACTAAGTTATAGGTGACCTCTGTCTCTGATAAACACCATCATTAAAATGCAAAGTACTTCTTAGAAAAGTTTACTATGAGACAGTAATATAATGACTGGTAATATTTTACTGAATAAAACTGAAAGAAACTGAAGTCAGAATTGAACGAATTAAGACATTGCAGAGAAAGGGAATTTGGCATCAAAATTACATTCTGGCTTAAAAGCAGTGAGATAGCCTCATTCTGAGCCTAGAACTCAAGACTATGGATGGAAGAAGGAAAGGATGGTAAAGTTAACCCAGGAAAGGAAAAAATAGAACCGAATGCTTTAAAAACTTAAGAGCATTAAGAGTTAAGTGAAAACCTCAAATAGTCTGAAATCACAGCACTGGATTTGTGTGACTGAAAGACAAAAGAGTTGAGATTTTCCGTTGACACATTCAACATTAATACTGTGCATTCACATACAACAGTTTTGTTAGAGACACAGGTTGGGCTTGGCCTATTTTAATCATAAAGCAATATGGTCAAGTTTAGAACTTTCAAAAATGATGCTAGGTTTCAGAGTCCTCTCAGTCTTATACTGGTGTGTTCTAGAAGACAGATTTGTCTTAGTGAGCAACGAAATGAGCAAAGAAACTTGCATTAAATTTGGGACTTTGCATGAAATTTGGTTAATGCTTTCTTTTTGAAAATGTGTTCATTTTAATTTTTATTGAATTAATCTATTAATTCATTGAATTAATCTAAATAAGCTAATTTTATTTAACTTAAAAATATATGTATAAGTGTTTGTACACCATGTGTGTGCTTTGTGTCCAGGGAGACTAGAAGCAGGTACCATGTACCCTGGAACAGAGTTATAGGTATTTATGAGTTTCCATGTGGGTGCTGAGAATCAAATCTTGTTTTTTTTAGAAGACCAGCAAGTGTACTTCACAGCTAAGCCATATCTCTAGTCCACTTTATTATTTTCTTTTTTTTTTTTTGTGAGGTAAACACTAGGAAAAAAATCTATAAAATTCTTTACTTTGAGGAAATACATTTTCAAAGTTATGAATATGGAATATTTTAGGTAAGAGAAATGGAGACATTCTCTGCTTCTCTAACTCATAACAGGAAGAAAGAGAAAATAACATGTGGATGTTAAAAAATGAGATGCCTATTTAAAAAGGAGTTACAGGACTGGGGAGGGGGTTCACCAGCTAAGAGGACTACGTTTCAAGATGACCTGGGTTCCAATCCCACTGCCCACATGGCAACTTATAACCTGCTATAAATTCAGGTCCACGGAATCATAGGTCTGCTTCTTACCTTTTCTTACCTTCATACATGTGGTGCACATACATAGATTCAAGAACGCACCCATACACATAAGAAAAGTGAAGAAATAATTTAAAAATCATACTTCAAATTTGTTGTTAAAGATATTGAATACAGATATTCTCAGGAGAAGTCTTAACTAGGCAGAAGCAGAGTCATCCATGAAGAGAAGAAATGTTAGTGATAAATGCCATGGTTCAGTTCAAATGAGGTCCTGGATGAGAATCCAGGAGACTGTGCAGAAGGTCACAATGTGTCAGTGTGCTGTTTCAAGACCACTAACTTTAGTAATAACGTTCCTCTTGACCACACCCGAGGCCAGCTGTATTTTGGGTTCTGGACTTAGAGCCAGTCCAATAAGTCCAATGCCTCCTTACTTGCAAGAGGCATTGAGGTTAGTTTGGTCATGCTGAAGTCAAAGTTGTGGCTCAACCCAGATTCATTCAATAGTCTTGAATGCTAGTGTCTTGTACTATTTCCATGTATTCTTACTAAAAGTCAAATATTCCCTTCATTGAGTTGGTCTATAAGTTCTCTCTCCGTTTCTCTCTCTCTCTCTCTCTCTCTCCCCGTTTCTCTCTCTCTCTCTCTCTCTCTCTCTCTCTCTTTCTCTCTCTCTCTCTGTGTGTGTGTTTGTGTGTGTATGTGTGAAATATATGAAATGATAAACTTGTCTTTATACTGTGCTTTAACTGTGCTTCATATTTATAGAAAATTAGATACAAGGCATCCATGTTAAAGGACTATTTCATGTGTTTTTAGTTTTCCACTAAAGGAACCAGTGTATGGAGAGGAGAACTCATTCACTAGACGGCAGATGGCATTGAGGACAGGCCATTATGCCATTATTTTCCATTTTTAATGTTACATGCACATATAAAAAATCTTTAATAACAGCGAACACGATGGAGACTATACTTTGAAATATAATTTTAAAAGGGACGCATGCAATAAAAAAATTTAACAATGCCTTAGAAGTTTACCGCAGCTCAGGATATCACGATAGAGTTAATGGTTTGGCTAAGCCATTCCTAGAACATAGTCAAGCAATGGAAGAAAATAGTATTTTTTTTCAGAACCTGAAGGAGGCTTAAAATCAGCATTTTATCAGAATCCAATCCTGAGCATGCTGAAACCTGATGACCACTTCAGAAGGCTCTCAGCTTGCTGTTTATGAGAAATCACTCTCCCTCGCCTGGCCAGAGATGGATAACCACAGCAAGGTATTTTATCAGCGATATAGAGTCATAGAATTCAGAGCTGAAAGAGACCCTGGAAAAGATGAATTTCAAGTCTGGCTTTTCATGTACAGGGAAAAAAACAGGCTTCAGAGAGTGAGTGTTGCTCAAGGAATTCAAGTAACTGGTGACAAACGTGTATCAAATCCAAGTCTCCGATGTCAATGTTTAGCAAACGTATCTCCAAAACAGAGTTCTATATCTCTTACGTCAAAGGCATTTTCTTTATGAAGTATCCCAAAGCAAAAATAAAGGACTCCAGTTAGAATGGACAAGTAGCCAGTGGTACTTAAAGACATCCACTTAAGCAGGAAGTTAGATTCTCTTAATGGGAATTAAATGCATGGATATGAGGTTATCCATCCCAAACTATTTAGCTTGCTTTTCTAATAATAGCTTGCAATTCCTGCTTGGATACATAGCTAAGCAGTAAAGTAAGCATGCAGAATAATGCATGACCATAGACCATTCCATCTCAGGGCCTTAGAAGTCTGTTGGCTTCTCCTAGTTTTCTCTCTAGAGAGAGTTTTCCTTCCATGAGCTCATCTCGTCCTGGTTATTTCCTGCTTCAATAAAAGAGCAGGTCAACCATAGATCCTTAGGGAGCCAGGGTATTGTTATAAACTATATCCCACTAATTGGAAAAAGTCCTTCAGAAAGCCAGCAGAAGAGATTTCAATTCCCCATACTCCCTTTGGAAGGGAAGGGAAGTGAGGAAGTACATCTCTTTCCTCCTGTCTTCATCCCCAGTTTGGATAATGGATACTTCCTTTTAGAGCTAATAGAAAGAAAGGACTGGGACCATTAACAAATGTTAGAAAAACAAGGAGGCGATGTCTTTAACAATGATACTTGTGTTAGAAAGCAAAATGTTCCAAATTCTATCATGTTTACTCACCATCTCTCCTTCCCTCCCTCCCAAAATGTTCTGAATAGAAAGAACCCTTTTCTGTCTTGAACATCCAAACAAAAATGAACAAAAGATGTCACAGCAAGTGCAAATAACAATACGTGGATATTTTAATATCTCTTATGTTGTCTTGATCTTTACCATACACTTCCTTGTTCCTCATTACTGATGTTGAATTAATGAGACAGGTGATGCTTTTCTGAGACAAAATCATAGCTCCTAAGGTGATCAGAAATGAACTAGTTGGGAAAACTTCACATAATTAAAATTCCTTTGAAAAAATCCCTTCAGAGAATAAAGAGTGAGGTTTCTTCATACAGGCAGGAGCACCATCCAGTTTCCTTGGCATTGGAATAAAGTGTTGTCAATTGGGCAATGCTTTTTTTTTGTAAAAATATTTTTGTACCAGAGCTCCCAGGAACTAAATCAGCAAACAAATGTGACATGGCGCTGCATATGTAGCAGAGGATGGCCTTATCTCATATCAATGGGAGGGGAGGTCCTTGGTCCTGTGAAAGCTTGATGCCCCAGCATAGGAGGATGCTAGGGCAGTGAGGTGGGAGTGGGTGGGTGCGTGGAGGAACACCTGCATAGAGGCAGAGGTGAGGGAGATGGGACAGGGGGCTTCGAGACTGGGAAAGAGGCTAACATTTGAAATGTAAACAAATAAAATAACCAAGAACCCAGCCCAGTTCAGGATTAGTTAAAACAGCAGATCATGGCAGTAGAGATACTCTTTTGATAAGAACAAGACACACCCTCCTAGGATCTTTTCCAAGTTTATAGGAGCCAACTATTCTCACCAGTGTTAAGGGTGCATTATCTGACAGGAATTTGGAAGCAGAACTTGTGTGTCATCTTTGATTCTATAGTTTAATAGTTAAGAATGTTAGCAAATTCAGTTAGTCACAAGATCATAATATTTGAATACTTAGACCCTGTATTCTAAAATGTTGACTATGCTCAGATTAATTTAGCTCTTGTTTCTCATCTGTATGATCATATCAAATCTTGGATTTTTATATGTATATTCTATCTTATACTTTATCTTTCTACATGAACTATTGTGTACACATTTCTGAAACATAAAAATAAAGAATTAAAAAAAATTAAAAAAAGAGTAAAAATACTTTTGTACTGCTATCTTGTACTGATCTATCAGAGAGGTTATTTCTGTGCAATTGAAATCCTGCTATAGAGACCTGGACACAGGCCTGAGAGGCGAATAGAAGAAAAACCACTGCTGGGCGGTGGTGGCGCACGCCTGTAATCCCAGCACTCTGGGAGGCAGAGGCAGGTGGATCTCTGAGTTCGAGGCCAGCCTGGTCTACAGAGTGAGTTCCAGGACAGCCAGGGCAACACAGAGAAACCCTGTCTCGAAAAAAACAAATCCAAAAAACAAACAAAAAAAAAAAAACAAAAAAAAAAAAAGAAAAGAAAAGAAAAGAAAAAAGAAAAACCACTGACAAAGTAGATCAGTTCCTTTGCTTACTCAGGAGAAAGGCATCTGAGTGAACCCTGGTTTTATAATGAAAAAAGCAAGAAGACTACTTAATACTACTGCTGGGGGGGGGGGGGAAGGTGATCCTCTAAAGAGATGAAGGAGGATATTATCACATTTTATTTTTTTTAAGTTTTTAGTTATTTTAGTTTTTTATTTCTTTAAAAACGTAACCTGAGTCATCAAATTTCACCTGGAAAGTTCCTGGATTCCTGAAAGCACGTTCTCAGAGTGTCGGACCCCCCCACCCTCCAGGCCCTTGCACAAAGACTCCTTCAGCTGTCACAGCCTATCTGCTCAGTAAACTCTGATGGCAGCCTGGTGGTCTTACCATGGGGCCTGAGCTCACACAGGGTCCCCGAGGCCACAGAAAGCAGGCTTAGGGGGACCAGCTTCAGCACTAAGGGAAGGAGAGCAAAGGACTTCAAAAGGGAATTCCCTTTGAAGTTGTCACCACAGTGAGTTAGCCTCTTTTTGATTTTGTATTTTCTGCTACAGGAACAGAAATTATTAGCTTGCGTTTGTCTTGTGGCAAGGAAGAGAAAATGCATGTATCCAACCTTCAAGAAGACAACTTTTAGAAATGATGGCTGGTGTGTTCCCACAAGAGATCAAATGGAAGGCAGGTAGGATACCCTATTCTGAAAATGGCTGTGTGAGGGAAGGGCGTGTGGGGGTGGGGACAACTGCTGTCAGTCTTTCCACATTTCTATCTTCTTGGACTGCAAACAAGAAATGAATCCAAAGCAAGAATATCAGTTTACACTATTTTTTTTCCTCTCGATATTACAGACCTACTTGATTTATCCATCCACTGAAGTAAAATGAAAAGACAGCCTACCAATGCTAGATAAATTCAATTTTAAAATGTCATGGAATTTTAAAGGTCTTGGTTTATGTTTTTAAAAAGTCCTATTGAACTATAATATACAAATAAGCACACAAATCATATGGTACACAATCAGGAGCTTCACACACATACACACACACACACACACACACACACACACACACACACACAGAGCCAGCACTTGAATCAAAAAAAGAAAAAGCCTCTGTTTTTAGCCCTTTCCTGAGGCATGAGATTTCAAATTTCGTGTCATACAAATCCCACACTGAAATTGTGTGTGCACCGAATATGTTGTCCCACGGCTGATTCCAGACATAACCACCTTGTCCTCTAGCTTCTGTGGGTTTTGTTTGGCAGCATTAAATATGACTCTTGGTTGTAAATGTTTATCCTTTCCCTCCCAGGCCCTCCTTCTCCTGAGCTCTGTCCGTCACCCTTCACTTCTCTATCACTATCAAGTTATGTGTCATATATTCATATTTCCAAAAGTCTTATGTATTTCTTTTGGAAATTTACAAGTCATGATTTACCTTTTCCACTGAAACCAGGAAGTATTGGGCAAAGGCTAGGAACCAGGCAGATGGAAAAAGGAAAAAAGTTGTCATAGCACCAAAAGTGACTTGAAGAGGGGGCATCAAAGAGATCCTTTTACATACAGTTTGAAATGTAAAACTGAAAGAAGATTCCTAATGCTCTCTTTTCAATTTTTGATTCATCTTATGGGTGTCCTTCGCAGTATATAAAACGATTTACCTTTACCTCCTTTATAATTTGCACAACAATGCGGTCTTTTGCTTTTGTTTAATATCCATGGGTAGGAGAGATAAAGAAAAGGAAGGGAACCTGTCGGAAATTCATCCCACGCTGTTTTGAAAACAGGAAGCTTTATATTTCCCAAAACCATAACTTCATACGTTAAAAGACCAGAACGAAATTCCTGGTGGCACTCCGGTTGAAGAATAACTGGACTTGAAGGAGGCTGGTTAATAACTGTGAATAAAGTTCCGACGGAAGAATGTGGCGACTTCCTCTCCCGCAAGGCTCCCTCTCACCACTCTCTCCCGTATTCATAACAGACTTTAGAAGGAAAACTCATGAGAGCTTCCAAAGATGGAGAATCTGCAAGGACGGAAGCAGCCTGAAAAGCTTTTGGTTGGACAAAAAGGAAAAGGATGCTTTAGCTCTAAGAAACAGTACCGGAAGGGGAAGGGTTGGGCTTATTTCCTTAAGGACCTCGTTCTGTAAATACTTATTGATATGGCTGTTTACCGTCCTCATTTGTTTTACAGTCGTGTTTATTTAGGGTGCACTCTTCCTTTCAAGAGGGAAACGGCCTTTTTTTTTTTTCATTTGTGAGTGTTTTTTTATTTAATTTTTTCTTTTTTTTATTCGATATATTCTTTATTTACATTTCAAGTGAGTTCTCTTTCCTGGATCCCCACTCCCCGAAAGTATTAACTGGTAGCACAAAGGGATTTGGAGTAAGCAGGAACTAAGCAAGCAGACCCTGTGCGAAAGCTTAGAGAGCAGGCAAGGAAACACCCCATGCTCAGGAGCATGCGCACTCTGTGGAGAAAGCAGCACGGTCCTCATTGTAAGGTTCGTGAATTGGTGCTTTTGAAAGTGAACCATACAGGCAGTTATGGCGCACGCCTGTAATCCCAGCACTCTGGGAGGCAGAGGCAGGTGGATTTCTGAGTTCAAGACCAGCCTGGTCTACAGAGTGAGTTCCAGGACAGCCAGGGCTACACAGAGAAACCCTGTCTCAAAAACAAACAAACAAACAAACAAACAAACAAAAACAACCAAAAACCAACAAAAAGCTCTTGCTCTTGCCTTACTGCTCCTCCCTCCCTATTCCCTTTCCCACATGCTCATGACCTGCCTCTACTCCTCTTTTCCTCTCTTTGTCCCTCTCCCTCCTCCTCCTGCTCCCTCTCCCTCCCTCTCCTACCCTCTCCCTCCCTCTCCTACCCTCTCTGCCTCTACTACCCTCTTAACTCCCCTCCCCCATGCCCTAAATAAACTCTGTATATACTATAAGCTTCTATAAACTATATAAACCATAAAGTTCTAAACTAAAAAAAAAAAGAAAAAAAGAAAAAAAAGAAAGTGAACCAGATCCTCTGATTTCTGAGTCATATGACAGGTTTATCCTCTTCCTGGTGGCTCCCCGAACTACCGTTAAGAACAAAACGCCACCTGCTAACAAGTTGAGTAGAATCAGTTAGGCAACAGGCATCATTTCCAAGTTGTTGACAACCTTGAAAGAGGCAGTCTTGGGCTAGTGAAGGGTCTCAGGAGATAAGAGGACCTTCCACCGAGCCTAGGGGCCTGAGTTTAATCCCTGGGACACACATGGTGGAAGGAGAGAAGCGACATCCGTTAGATGTTCTCTGCCGGCCATGTGCACACCGTGCTACACAACAGAAATGAAGGCAGTGCGTGAGTAAGGGCAACGCGCCTGAAGAAAGATGGAATTAGTAATTACAACTATCAAAGAAAACTACAAAGGGGTAAAGTAAGGGAAAGCAGGGGCCCTCTGAAAACAAGGAAAAGTACGCATAAAGCTTGAAAAACTACAGCACTTAAAGAAAGGTTCTCCTTATCCCTAAGGAAAAGTTCACTTAAACACTGTAGCGTCCAATGCCAAAGCGCTTCTTTGTAAAATCCATGTCTTGCAATCCAAATGCTGAGAGAATAAATGGTATAGTATTTTACATAATGAAACAAATGGAATCATGATTTCTGTGTTTAATGGCCAGACCAAGGTACTAAGAATAAACAGGTCTCTAGTTGAGTGAGAGAGAGAGAGAGACGTAAAGGCCATTTAGACTTTCATCATGGAGACGGATAACAAAGGCGAAGTGAAGGAGCTCACGTTTTTATGGAGACACTGAGAAGAAGAAATAATACCGAGGGACAATAGGCATCGTTTTTATATCATTTCAGAGGCACTGAACAGTCTAAAGTCATTCATGTGGCTCATATGAAAATGTCGGTGTTCAATGAAGGCCACAGAAGAAAAACAAGAACATTGGATGCTGAGGCTTCTGAAGTCATTTGAATTATCAAGCAACCTCATGGGGAAATGACCCCAAGGATAGGGAGAATAAATACCTCATAACCAAAAAGGAAAGACACATAAAGTGAGCTAAACGGCCCTGATCTTTACTCCTATTCCATGCTGTTCATGAGTTCCGGTCTAGCTAATTACAGCTTAAAGGGCTGTTCCAAACACTGCTTGTGTTACACACTTGCCTTACATAGTCAGGGCATGAACTTTGGCATACATGCAGGTGAGAAATAAAACACAGATTCAATTCTTCCAGTTCCGATGGTATGAATTGGCAGCTGTATTACCCTGGGCAAAACATAACCTTTCTGAGCATTGATTTTCATTTCTGTGAGGCAGAAGGGCTGGGCTAGGACATTCTACCTGTTCTATATCCTTATCCTATTACCAGTTCCCAGTCTCTAATTTCAAAAATGGATTGGTACACAAGGCATAAAACCTTCTGGTCAACTCCTTTCTTTTCCGAAGATAAGTGAATTTCTGCTGTGACAAAGTAGTCTCCTTCCATCTCTGAAGACCCAGAGACCTAGGTCAGGTAGCTCACTATCTCCCAGACTGCCGTTGCTTTCTAGGGCTCAGCTTCCTCATTCCTTCCCTGTTTAGTCTGCCAGACATTTATATCACTTAGAAATTTAAAAATATGAAAATGGGCGGTCATTAGCTATTTGGGTCTTCCCAAAAGGCTTGCCTTGGGGGTGGAGAGATCATGGCTCAATTGTTGAGTGCTAGCCGCTCTTCCACAGGATGTGGGTTCAGTTCCCAGCACCTGTGTGGAGGATTCCCAGTGCCTGGAACTGTAGCTCTAAGGGATCCAATGCTCTCTTTTAGGCTCATCAGACGTGCACTTGGTCACATGTGCCCTTGGTGCGCATACATGCATGTACACACTCATCCAGAAAGTACAAGTGAATAGCTCTTCTACATGTTTGACTTAGTTAGGTGTGAAGCAGGATATCTCTGTACACCCACACCGCGATGGAAAACAGGGAGGGGATCCCCAAGAAGGTCACATGGGTGCTGCAAGTGGCTTTTCTCATAGTTTTCTGAAATCCAAAGTTCAAATTTTGGGTAAATATTGAGAATAAAAATAATTTTTCTTTAAAATTTCTAAGTGGAAGTAAGGGAGGAAAGAACCAGTCAGAAATTTAGTGCATTTTCTTCTTTCAAAGTTCCCCTTTTCTTAAGAGAATTGAGATTTAATTAAACATATTTTGGTAAATGAAAATTATTCTGTTCCTGTCCCAAGCCCAGGAGATTACCCTGATATACCTGTAGTATAGGAAAAAAAAAAAAAAGAACTGACTTCAGTGCTTAACAGTAATATCTGAGCTCCTGCAGTCAGAGTTTAGTTTGCATAAAGATCACCTGGCAGGCCTGTTAAAATGTCATTTTCGTGGGTCTGATGGTGCGCTGAGAATGCGTAAGCTCTGTGGGAAAGATATGCATACGTGTGAATATATGTCTACTGTTGGTTTTATTTACAAAAATATGCAGCACACAACTTATAAAACCTGGTAAACTCTACCACATGCCTTATAGTAAAGTCCATAGAAACAGTTGAGTCTCACGAATTCTTTCTTTGGGTCTTTGTAAACATTTTCGCAACTTACCTGTGGCTATAAATGGGCAATATGCAGTTCCAGCTAAAATACTTACTGATTTTTTATTATGTTTATGGAAGCGATAAAGATATATGTTGGAACTGCATTTGCTCTTTAATCACAGCAAAGTCTTTGCTGTCTTGGAAATGGGCATATTAGAATAATAGTTATTTTAGTCATTCACCATAATCTGCATGGGTACTATTTTCCACTTTTTTACCTCCTCTAAGAAAGAAAAAAAAAGAAAGAAAAACAAACAACCCCCCCCCCAAACCAAAAACCAACCAACCAACCAACCAACCAAACAAACAAACAAACAAAAAAATCAAACCACCACCACCCCTAACAACATCAACAACAAAGCAGTATCTAGAAGACTGGTAAGAAGAATTCTTCAGTTTCCATGCTGTAAATATTTACGGTATAGTTGATTTCTCATCACCAGCACAACCTCCGTCATTGAACATGGAGTCAGGAAAATATTTCAATGGCTGGACTATTTCCAGCACATAGACAACAGATGTAAACGTGACCAAGAGCACGAGGTCATAAATTATCAATACTTACTGCTTTTTTAAAGAATGGGGGCTAAAGCCAGCTGGTGGTGGCACAGACCTTTAATCCCAGAAGGGAGGTAGAGGCATGTGGATTTCTATTAGTTCCAGGGCAGCCTGGTTTATAGAGCGAGTTTCAGGACAGCCAGGGCTACTCAGAGAAACTCAGTCTCCAAAAAGCAAAGCAAAGCAAAAGTAAAACAAAACAAAGAAAAAGGTCAAGGGCTTCCTATTGAACAGAGTATTACCTATTGGTTCTTGTAACACACAAGACACCATCAGAACAGCACAGCCCACAGCTGACTGTGTATATCACCTAGTAGGTCTATTATGAGGCAGAAATTTATTTTTCAACCCTGGCGTCTTATGTAAATAGCCCTCAGAGTTAGATTCTCTGTGAGCTTTATTATGTACTTCAGAGGTGAATCTATTAGGATCTTTCAGTTCATTCTAATTCTTTTAATGAGATGTAGCAGTGCTCTTGTTAAAACAACAACCCCACAATATAAAAACGTAGCATTAAGATACTAAGTGAAGACAAGGAAATGAGGCTTGTTAATACACTGTAGATTGCAAATTGTAAAAAAAGTGATTTGTTAGCTAATTTGTTAGACTCTCTTAAGGTTTAAAGACTCTGATTCAAAATTACGTATCTAGATCTTTACCCCTATGTATTTCTGAACATTATTCACTGCAGAAGGAAGAACTTGAACAAGTCTAACAGAGACAAGAATTTCGCACACCTGCATAACAGAATTTTTCTTTTCTTTAAACTGCAGTGTCATAGACGACCTTTCGTTCTCCTCTCCCACGCTCCATGTGCCTGCCTGCGTGCGTGCGTGCGTGCGTGCGTGCGTGCGTGCGTGCGTGGAGCATGCGTGCCCGCTTATGCGCTGGCTCAGTGTACCTTTGGAGGTGAAACAACCATTTACAGGAGTCACTTTTCCCCTTCCACCGTGCGGGACCCAGAGATTGCACCCACGCTCTGAGTGATTTTATCAGATTGCCAAAGGAGATTTTTGAATCAGCAAATGCCTCCGAAATGATGTAAAGTGACCCAGTTTAAATGCTAGGATCCATAGCAGCACTCGCTTTGCAGAGGAGCGAGTAAAAGGCGTGGGGTATCCTACAGGAAAGCACGAGTGAGAGAAAACTGCTTGTAGAGAGCAAGAGGAGGCAGCAGAGGAAGCAACAGAGCCATCTTTGATCCAATTTCCCACCAACCCTGCACTTAGGCATCAGAGAGCTGGGAGCACTCACGCACATTCAAGTGGAGAGTCTGTTCTAAGCTGCAATGCAATCATTTTAAGTGCGGCTGCCCCTCCACTGATCTCTGCTCTATCTTGTTGAAAAATGCATTAGCGACGGATTTTTTTTTTTCCCCTGGCTCACAATTTCAAAGCTTCTTCCCAATACCCCTGTGGCCACAGCCTCGCAAGAGCAGGAGATGGCTGGAACTAGGGGAATTAGAATTCCTTTCAAATCCAGTTTCACTTCAAGCTGCTGCTCCTACCATCCCTGGTGCGCTGCAAAGCAGCTTCCTCGTGGATGTATGCTATGCGTTTGTGGGCCTACTGACTATGCTTGGGGACATCGATTGTATAAAACGAAGAGAAGGGGAAGCCACACCTAGATGGATCACTGGCACGGTGGAACCAACTGGAGCGCACGGAGAAGTCCAGTCCGAAGGCTACCAAGGCCGGACATTCATGCTGCCGTAATTTTATACAGACAGCTCCCCTTGAAGGTTCCAACTCAGTTAACTCTACACTCACAGAGAAGCTAAATGAAATGAAACGTAGCGCCAAGCGACCAAATCTAAAGCACAAAATTCTAACATGGGAGAAGGGTTGCTATAGGAAACCACACTAGCAGATTAAAAGCCTTGTAAAGTACATGTGACTGGGTCCCAGAGGGATGGCTTAGTGGGTAACAACAGTGAGCTACTCTTGCAGGGCACCCTCGTTTGGTTCTCAGGATAGTGGGTGCCTCACAGCTGCCTGGAGCTTCAGATCCAGGGGACCTGATGCCGTTTGTTGGCCTCCAAAGGTACCTGCAATCACATACATCCACTCTGAGAGGGACACGGTATACTAAAATGATAAAGTAGGCATGACCACGGTCATTCTACGGTTCCCTTGTTTACCCTCTTCCATTGTTAGGGCTATTCTTTTATTTGCATGTACTTGTATTTTATAGGAAATTACATGAGGGCATGTACTTAATCTTTGCCTGCATGGAATGCATTATTGGAAATGACATAAGCATTTAAGTTGTAGCTTGACAAGAAAGGAAGCTACAGAGAATTCAGGAAAGCAAGTTGACACCAGAGTTACTCTTTGTTATTCTACACCAAAATCATGAAGAAAAGAGCAGAGGGGGTAAGACGATTTTGAGTTAACATTTATTGTCAATAGGCTTCGTATTGGCATTTACGGTAGGCATATGACACACCATATCTAATGTAACTTCATAAAACACATTGTATATTCTGTGATGACATCTAGCCAGGTTTTTACTTAATTTTTATTATTTTAATTACATTTATGTGCGTGTTTCTCTGTGTGGGTCCTTGAACCTGAAACAGGTGTCTGCAGAGGGCAGGCTGGATATAGAGTTACGGGCAACTGTAAGCTGCCTGATGTTGGTACTGGGAGCTGATCAACGTGTCTCTGCAAGGGCAGCAGAGTCTCCTAAATGCTGAGCCTTCTCTGTGGCTCCTCGCTAAATATTTGATAGTACTTAGTGGGCTGAAACCTGGGCTTTCCAGGAAATGTTGCAATTTAAAAATGATCACACCATGATAACACTGCCTCTTCCATGGTGAGATTTTTAAAACTATTTTTATTTTTTATTTTCTTTCGAGGAGGAGGTGGCTAGGGTAGTGGGTGGATATGAAGGGATGGGGAGGTGAGTGGGACTCAGGTACATGATGTGAAATTCAGAAAGAATCAACAAAAAGTTAAAAAAAATATAACAAAATAAATACACGATCTTTCCCGATGGGCTCTCATGAAAATTTTATGATCCGATTTTACTCATGTAAGTCAGAAATTTAGAAACATTTTTTTTCTTTTTAGGGTTCACATTTAGGAGAGTTAAAAAGAATTCTAGGTTTAATCAACTTAATTTAGAATATAGGTATTAGCTTGCTCTCAGGAAAATGAGTCTTTACGTATACTCTCAAGACCACGCTAAAAGGTAGGAAATCCAGGTGTATTTTTGAGGGCTGGGACGAAGGTGTGGAAACAGGAAACATTACATCACTAGTACACATCTCACAACAGTGACTGACGTGCATGTGTCTAGCTACATACACGTGTCTGTGGGGCCTTTCTACTGCACCCGGAGAGCTGAAAGACGAGATGAGGGTGGAGTCTTGGAAACTTTGCTAAAGTAGAAAATGGGCTCTGATATCTGAAAGGAGATTCTGTCATTCTCGCAGCCTTGTATCTTCAGATGGTGAGTCCAAGACGCTTCCCGCCTGAGAAGCAAGTTACTATTCGACCCGAGTAACTAATGCCAGGAACCCCAGCAATGAGAAGACAGTTTTAGCAAGATTCCCCTGGGCTAAAAACCTGTAGAAAAGACTTCAGTAACTCTGAGAATAATCTCAGAAGAATTTCCTTTTCAGAACAAGGCTTGGTTGAAAAAATAAAGACGGAAACAAATGCTTTGTGGGATGCACTAGCCACTGTTGCTATAACAAAAAGGACGTTTAAGGAAGAAATCTTAATTGGGTTCACAGTTCAAGGGGACAGTCCCTTGAGAATCCTAGGAGCTGGACAGCAAGCCAGCTGGTCACAGTGTCCTCTTGAAGGAATGAGAGAGGGCACAGTGGTGAGGGCTCTTGATTAGCTTTCTCTTCTCCATCCTGTCTTGGACCCAATCCCATAGAAGGAGTGGTGTGTGCACAGTTGATGCGGGTGTTCCCACCTCATTTAACACAATGTAGAGATGGGGGAAGGCACGCCCAGAATCATGTCTCCTGGACGATTTTATCTTGGCTGATAATATTAACCTTCACATAGGGGAGGACACCTGGAATCCCTGCGTCTGTTCTTCTCATTTCTTTAAGGACTTTTTTTTTTTTTTGTACAGCTGAACGGTAAATAATCAAAGCTGCTCAGGGAACAGAAAACACCACACAACTGGAACATCCCTTACAGAACTGACGGACAGCATTGTATATGCTCTGTGTCTAGACCCTTGAAAAATAGCAAGTGTCCCTTTTATACCATGGACAGTTATAGCCAAAGATTCTGCCCAGCAGTATTTCCTTGTTTCTTTGCGCCATAGCAAACGCAGCTCACACGGAGGGGGTGCTCACTGAGAAGTCGGCGGCTTCCTGCACGCACACTTCTCTGTTTGCACTAGTGGGAGAGTAAACGCTGGCTGGCAGGAAGGGTGGCGCATCCTGTGTCAGCACGGGCCTGCCCGGGAGTGGCATTTAATAAAGCCAGCTGTTTTTAGACGAAGCTTTTACAGCTTCACATTTCATGTAATTTACACAGCACACAAGCATTGCTTATACTCTCACAGAGCTCACAGCTTGGCTTTCCCTGCTGCTAGAGATCACTGTTCCAGTCTTTCTGGCTTCAGGTCATTCTCTCTGTCCAGGATTCTGCAGGTTTAAGGAGGTACTTTACTGGCAATGAGGAAAGGTTTTTTTTTTTTTTTTTTTTTTTTTAGTTTGTTTGTTTTTGTTTTCTGTTTGTTTGTTTTGGTTTTTTTGCTTTCTGTTTTTTTAAAGAAGTTAATTCTGTAAATGGGAAAATGCCCACTTAAGCCAAATATCTTCCTGCTTTTTCAGCAGGAAACAGAAATTTCCTGCGTGATACATGAGTTAACATCACTTATATGCATAAAACATCATCCCTAGTTTTTACATCACAAAGTTAAAATCTTCACTGACTTCATTGGTATCCAAGTGCTGACATTTTATACACTCCTGTATTTGTCTGCACAGTTACACGGCCATAACACCCACACTTAATGCGTTTTAATAAACAGAGGATGCTGTTTTCTCCCCTTCTGATTGTTTATGGAGAGAAGTAAAAGATCCAGCACAGAACCTATTTCAACATGAATGACTCCTTGGGGAATTCATGCGGGCCTGAGCCCATCACATGCATAGGAGCCTGCTGACAGCTGCTGTCGTGGGAGCACAGAGCGTTCAGGGGAACATCCTTAGTCACATGCTGGTTCTCTTTTTGGAATGAAAACTGCATTGTAAAGACAGCGATTACTGTTTTCTCCAAAAAGATGATGCAACCTTTTCTTGTTCAATTCTCCTTTTTTTCCTTTGTTCCTTACAATCCTCCTAAACACACAAGCAGACATAAAATCTAGATAGTCTGTTTAAATGGTGCTATTTGGTTTTGTTTGGCTAATTGTCAGGTTTTTTTTTCATAGTAACAGTTTTAATGGTACAAAATTTGAACCTCATTTAAAAATTTTTTTTATCATTTTAGAAAAGTTCTACTTTTAAATGATATAATTTTATGAAATGGAAAAAACTGCTTTTCAAATAGCATATTAAGTTTATAAAGCCTCCTAAACTGCACTGGGCTTACCAAAGTCTGATAGTGTTGAGTTTAAGAATTCAATTTCTATCCATCCACGATTCAATAAATGTAAAGCATCTATTTCATTATTTCAATGAGATTTGATACTCTCCTGTGTGCTTACTTAATGTTCTACACCATCTAACACTTAAGGGACAAAATAATATCTAATGGCACTGAATGAATTATGAGAATTATTCTTGACACTTTTCTATTAGAGTGGTATGCTATTTTTTTGTTATAGTAATCTCTATGAATATTAATGCTAGCAGTCTCTCTACCTTTTATATAGCTTCTTCTGGAAAAACTATTCTAGAAAGAGAAAAGTTACTACATAAAATTTCTCATCTGTCTCCTACAGTAAGAATTATATGCTTATATATTAAAGTATCAGTACATTATTACCCTACTATTAAACATGAATTATAAAAATGAACTCATCAGTAAGAAATTAAATTATTAAAGTGCTGTGTTTGCTAACAGCAGTGCCTATTATCCATTTTCTCTGAGGAATGCAGGCAGCCTCTGTCAGGAGTTCTAGAAAAACCTATGAGGAATTATGTTGACAGTAAAGTTCAGAGTCTCACAGAGGGACAGAGATTCTGGTTTGCGTGTACGTGGGTGTACAGAACGGGTCTGGCTGTGGGACTCAGGGATGCCTGCTTGCCATTTCTACAAGAATTCTCTCGTTTCGTTGGCAGCATCAGACGCTGAAGGTTCGACTGATGGCGAACGCAGCATTCCACAGCAAATGGTGGCTGGCTTTATTCCTCAAACACAATTACAATCCATAACAGTAGAAAATTAGTCACAAAGTAGCAACAAAATAATGTTATTGCTGGGGCCATCACAACAGGAAGAATTGTATCAAAGGGCTGAAGCCTTAGGATTGTTGAGAACCACTGCCCTAGAGTGTATTCATGGGTACAGAAAGACAGACAGACAGACTTCTAGGACTTGTTACTGGATGGAAATCAAATGTGATGAAGAAGGAAATGTGTAAGGTCAGTTATGAGACAGATCATATTATAGGATTCTGGAGGAAGTATACGTCAGAACAGGAGAGGAAAATGACCAATAATGCCAAGGGAACTCTGTCCCTATTTATAATCTCATGGAACCAAGAGCATGAATTCAAACCATAGTTGGAATTTGGCTACATGCCACAGAGCAAACAAGAAGCACCAATTTTGGTTTCCTTGGAAATGGGGCCCATTCATCACGTTGATGGTTCTAGAAGAGGAGAAGCGGCAACTAAATGAAATGTACACTGAACACGGTAGAAGTCAGATCTGGTTCTTCCTCCTAGCCCCAGGCTCCTGGAAATAAGACTCCGACTCAAAATATATTTACAAGTACTTTGGTCATATAATTAGGCTCTTCTCTGACTAGATCATAACTTAAAACAACCCGTTTATTCTAATCTACGTTCTGCCACATGGCTGGTTTCCTGTGCTCAGGGACCATGCGTCTCTCTCATCACATCTTCTAGGGCAAATATCCCTCCTGGAACTATCCCATAATCCTTTCTGCCTCCCAGATGTCCCACCTCCTATATCCTGCCTAAGCCACAGGCCATCAGGTTTATTATTGACAGGTGCCACATCCATACAGACATAAGATATTTTCTCTAGAGACCACAGGTAGAACAACTTGTATAGGAGTATTTAGCATGTTAAGCAGTGGCCTTGGTGCAGTGGACAATGGAGGAATACAGGCAGTGGCGGGTGTGGATTATACATGAAACAGAGCAGTTGCTATACAGTTTGAGATTCCCTGGGAATCTATAGTCTCTCTCTCTCTCTCCCTCTCTCCCTCCCCCCCCCTCTCTCTCTCTCTCAGTGGCTTGTTCAATGTACAGTAAATAAGCCAGCAGGTCACTTCTATGATTTCTAACTGTAGTGATGGGTACTAGTGACTCTTCTGATAGGTACACAAACAAGCAGGTAGACAACAACATTGGAAGTCAGCCAACAAATAAAAATTGGTAGGATGGAAATTTGCACTGTGAAATAACTTTTAAAAACAAAGCCATTCCTTCAGTAGTTGCAACAACTGTCCCTATTGGGCAGTCTATGGATAGTTCTTCATCTTATTACACAGATAATTGTACATTCCTCCCACCAGCAGGAAGACAGGGCTACAAATGAGAGGGGGGCATCCCACAGGCATAACTCTGACCAATAAGTGTTCCTATCTGAAAGAACTACAGGGATGGAAACAGAGAGGAGCCTGAGGAAACGAAGGGACAGCCACAGGCCCAAAGTGGGATCCAGGTCAACTGGAGATCCCAAGGCCTGACACTATTACTGAGGCACTCACAAAAAGGGACCTAGCATGACTGCACTCCAGAAGACCCAACAAGCAGCTCAAAGAGTCAGATGCAGATATTTGCACCCAACCAGTGGACAGAAGCTGCTGACTCCTGTGGTTGTCCCCAGGAAAGCTAGGAGAAGCTGAAGAGGAGGGCGTCCCTGTAGGAAGACCAGTAGTCTCAATTAACCTGGACACCCAAGATCTCTCAAACTCTGGACCACTAAACAGGCAGCAAACACCAGCTGTTATGAGGCCCCCAACACACATACAGTAGAGGACTGCTGGGTCTGTGTTCATTCAGAGAGGATGCACCTAAGAGACTGGAGGCCCCAGGGAATTTAGAGGTCTGGTGGGGTGGAGGGATAGGGATTTCCTCATGGAGACAGGAGGATGGGGAAGACGTATGGGATGTGGAACAGTCGGAGGGTAGATGGGGGATAAAATATGGGATATAAATAAATAAATAAATTAACAAAGAAATATTGTTTATAAAAAATTGCACATCTGATTTAAGTAAAAATGTATTGAACATATCACTCAATTCTACATTTCTAAACTTACCTCGGAAAGCACTAATATCCCCATAGTGAACCTGAAGGACGAAGTATTTGCTTCCAGTTTCTCCACCAACTCTGAATCCAACACCTAAATAGTTACAAAGCAAGACAAACTGTCATTGTAGAAACTGGCGCTTAAATGAATTACAGTGGAAATTTTGGGCTGCTGGTAACGAAATACACAGAAAGAAAAATGACTCATGCCATATAAAATCAGCATATAGAAGATGAAAGAAACTCCATTGGCCAGAATGTTAAACCAAAACTTGGAGAGAATCTAATCACAGTTCCCAATTTTAACCAGAGTGGTCCCTGGTCTTTTAGCCAAACAGATCACTCATTTTGAAAGGAGCAGTGGAACAAAATTCTGTTCCTGTTGTTGACGATTTAGCAAACATACAAAAGGACTCTACTTTTTGTTTAATAAATATTCATAAAATTTTTTATTTTCTAACTGATTATAGGAGCTAGGATGTTAGGACTATCCTAGAGTGACTATTTTCCTTCCCATATAACAACAGAGCCTTCACAAGGGACAGAGAGAAAACGAGTTGCCAACTAGATCACAAAGTCCAGGTGTCTGTGAATGGCCTTACTGTTTATATGGAGTTTGTTAAGGATGTGTTGAAGACACACAGACATTCTATTCACAGATTGAGAAAAGGCGTCTGTTCTCAAAATAACACATCCGTGTCAGACCTTCTGAGATGCTTAGGCCTGTTGGGTACATGGCAGCCTGCAGACACAGTTCTCAGGCTGATTTGAAGCAATGCAAAGGAAAGTTCAGTTAGTCCTGAGGACATGAGCTAGGAAGGGTGGACTGGATGTATGAATCCTCAAACCATCTTCGGACCACAGCACATGCATTCTGCAACAGAATCATGCCTTCTTTGACATTATGATGAAGCATTGAGGCAAAAAGAGAGGGTCTAGGCAGTTCTTTCAGACATTGGAAGCTATCAACAATTTTCAGGCAGAGTCAGAAAGGCTTGGCATTACATTAAATACCTAGGTCCCAGGACTTTAAAAAAAAAATTGATGCTGAAACAGCAATTTATTTAATTTCTAGGTCTCTCTCGGTTCATAAAATATTCTTGCTGTCGAGAGCTGATGTGCCTCAGGCCAAAGGTGGCTTGCGGTATACTTGATTATTTTCCAAGGTGATCCAAACTGTTGAGAGGGCAAACTACTTACCAAAGAGGTAAGGAAAAGTAGCCAACTACCTTTCAGTACAAAGTAGGTGACGCTGGCACTTTTAGTGAGAAACTGCAATATGGAGCATTGGCAATGGTTTTTCTTTTTAGAGCTGACTAAAGCTGATGCATGCGAGTTAGACTCTCCACGACATTTCTAACGTACCTTTAGGGAGCCGGGTGGGAGGAGCATTTCTTGCCCAGGCATATAGAATATTGGCTTTGTCTGCACAAGTTCCTTCATCACAAAACCTGAAAGAAAAAGTAGCTGTGATGACTATGTAGGTCGTGAAATCCATAAACTGCTCTGTATTTGGGCAGGTATTTTAAAATCAGACACATCAATATATAGTCATTGTATTCTTAGGCTTAATATCTAAAGGAAGGCTGTAGCAATTTCTGCATGGAAAAAACACCTGAACAGGGAGGAGAAACAATCCCATGTTGCAGATGTTCAGCCTGGATCTGGATACATCCTATGTGAAATGCATTCTCTGTGATGAGGTAGTCAGCCTGACATAACTCCAAACATGGCACTGCACAAGCCAAGGCTATTGCTGTGGGTCCCTAGACAGAGACCAAGAACAGCAACAATGTTTGCACTCTGGGGATTGGGGAGGTGATGTTGTCAATACATTTCGGCCACACCCACAATTGTGTTCCCCCAGGAAGATAAAGTATGTGCACACTTTGGGCCTTTGACTACACTATATTACACACACACACACACACACACACACACACACACACACACACACACTTTAAAAAGACAGTGAACACCGGCTTGCATTTATACATCATTTCATGTGGTACAGCGTCATTTAGTTTTCTGTTTCAGTTTTCTCTATAATGCGGAGATGTTTTTCCTCTGTGAATCAAATGAGATACAAGTGGAAAGCTCTTTATAAATTAAGGTACTATTTGATGTAATGCACTATTTAATAAAACACTCACTTTATAAAAACCCAGTGAGGACAGGCATGTATGGTGAGATGTATGGTAAGGATAGCCTCGAGCACAAAAAAGCCCATCTTCTTTCCACCCCTGGACCACCCTTCTGGACCACCTCTAACAACTGTACTTCCTGGATATTTATCATCCCTTGAGAATCCATCAGCTTACATATGAAAACCTCTTTGACAGGGCTATAGTAGTGATATACAGTAACTCGCATAGTCAAGACATCTGGTCTACCTAATTTAATATACGATAAGTTGATGGCAAATTGCATTGTTTCTAACAATATTATAACTCCCAGTTTCGTCCTGTCCTTGAATTAGATTTGTTTAAAACATGTTCAGGCTACATTATTTTTTTATAATGCGTTTA
This sequence comes from Apodemus sylvaticus, assembly GCF_947179515.1. Classification (NCBI taxonomy): domain Eukaryota; kingdom Metazoa; phylum Chordata; class Mammalia; order Rodentia; family Muridae; genus Apodemus; species Apodemus sylvaticus. The sequence goes on from NC_067480.1 coordinate 15,721,293, forward strand.
TGTTTGTGTTTTGGAAAATTGGGGCCAAACAAGGTCAGAGGCAGGAAATTAAACCAATCGTAAAGGTTGGAAACTATCAAGAACAAAGACAAATACAGCTTTGTTGGCGGTAGCTGGCTCACAGACAGAAAGTACGCACCACCTGTGGTCTGGAGAGACTGGAAAGGCTTGATTTTTATGGCATCTTAAACAGGTTAGGGGCTGAGCCTACAGTGCTGGACGTACACAGGTTACCTACACAGGAAGCACTGCTAAGCCCATCTCTCCTTCAACCTCAAAGGCACAAATTCTTGTTGGAGGTGGGATAAGGATATCAGCACAGATAGTGCTATTATCTCTCAGCATTAAGAATGAGAGACCTCCGAAGTTCTTCATGTGAAAATTCTTTGTTTAGCTCCGTACCCCATTTTTTAATGGGATTATTTGGTTCTCTGGGTTCTACCTTCTTGAGTTCTTTGTATATATTAGATATTAGCCCTCTGTCGGATTTAGGGTTGGTGAAGATCCTTTCCCAATCTGTTAGTTGACATTTTGTCCTTTTGACAGTGTCCTTTGCCTTACAGAAACTTTGTAGTTTTATGAGGTCCCATTTGTCAATTCTTGATCTTAGAGCATAAGCTATTAGTGTTCTATTCAGGAACTTTTCCCCTGTGCCCATGTCCTCCAGGGTCTTCCCCAGTTTCTTTTCAATTAGTTTCAGTGTGTCAGGTTTTATGTGGAGGTCCTTGATACATTTGGAGTTGAGCTCAGTACAAGGAGATAAGAATGGATCAATTTGCATTCTTCTGCATGCTGATCTCCAATTGAACCAGCACCATTTGTTGAAAAGACTATCTTTTTTCCACTGGATGCTTTCAGCTCCTTGGTCGAAGATCAAGTGACCATAGGTGTGTGGGTTCATTTCTGGGTCTTCAATCCTATTCTATTGACCCGCTTGCCTGACATTGTACCAATACCATGCAGTTTTTATCACTATTGCTCTGTAGTAAAGTTTAAAGTCTGGGATACTGAATCCCCCTGAAGTTCTTTTACTGTTAAGAATAGTTTTAGCTATCCTGGGTTTTTTGTTATTCCAGATGGATTTGAGAATTGCTCTTTCTAGCTCTATGAAGAACTGGGTTGGGATTTTTATGGGGATAGCATTGAATCTGTAGATTGCCTTTGGCAAGATGGCCATTTTAACTATATTAATCCTGCCAATCCACGAACATGGAAGATTTTTCCATTTTCTGAGATCTTCTTCGATTTCCTTCTTCAGAGATCTGAAGTTCTTGTCATATAGGTCTTTCACTTGTTTGGTTAGAGTCACCCCAAGATACTTTATGCTGTTTGTAGCTATTGTGAAGGGAGTCATTTCCCTAATTTCTTTCTCCGTTTGCTTATCCTTTGAATATATAAAGGCTACTGATTTGCTTGCATTGATTTTGTAGCCAGCCACTTTGCTGAAGTTGTTTATCAGGTATAGGAGTTCTCTAGTAGAGTTTTTAGGGTCACTTAAGTATACTATCATATCATCTGCAAATAGTGATAGTTTGACTTCTTCCTTTCCAATTTGTATCCCTTTGACCTCTTATGTTGTCTAATTGCTCTAGGTAGGGAAGGGAGGCACCTGAGGTTTGAGGCTATGTTTTCCACTCTGTATTCATGGTCCCTGACATGACAGTCAGCAACAGGAGGTACAGCTTGCTTCATTTGCTTTACACATTCAGGCATGTAAATAACTCAGCTGAGTAGGATACTGCACTGTCACATACTAAATATTTTACAATAAAAGCAAAATATAAGCACCAATACGGTTTGAGTCAATGCTTGCCTGACTTCTCTTCACTGTCTTAGGAATACTGAGAACTGACTGCACTTTGAAACTAAGTCACTCAGTACAAGCAAGTCCAAAGGTCACAGAGCTAAGCCACAGTTGACAGCCCTGGCCGTCACTCCTTCTTTCATCACAATGCATGACACTGATTGACAGACAGAGAATACCATACGAAGATAAACTATTATTGATGTTGTCATACCCAGAGATGCAATGTGTACACGTGGTTCTAAAATCAAATTTCAGGGGAATCACAAAGTCAAACGATTTCACATCCTGCCTTTGTCAGATCTGATAGAATAACAACTTCAAAAATTGATCTTGGGACTACAGACTTCGCTAAGAGGTTAAGGATACACACGGTTCTTCCAGAAAACCTAAGTTTGGTTTCTAGTACACACATTGTATTCACAATCACTCACAATTCCAGCTTGTGGCCATCAAACAAATTCTTCTGGCTTCCATAGACTCCTGCATACCAACCTACCTACATACATACGTACATACTGATCAAAATAAAAATAAAAATAAAAATCTAGCTTGTGGCTGGAGAGATGGCTCACTGGTCAAAAGTACTCACTATTCTTCCCAAGGACCTGAGTTTGGTTGTGTTCTTACCTCTGTGGGTACTGTACACAGGTTTTGCTTGTACAGACATGCATGCAAGCAAAGTACCCATACACATGAAATAACTGTTTTAAATTGTTGGTTTTATTTTATTTATTTTTTTAATTTTTTTATTCGATATATTTTTATTTACATTTCAAATGATTTCCCCTTTTCTAGAACCCCACTCCCCGAAAGTCCCATCAGCCCTCTTCCCTCCCCCTGTTTTCTCACCCAACCCTTCCCACCTCCCTGTTCCAGTTTTGCCCTATACTGCTTTACTGAGTCTTTCCAGAACAAGGGCCCACTCCTCCGTTCTTCTTGTACCTCATTTCATGTGTGGATTATGTTTTTGGTATTCCAGTTTTCTAGGTTAATATCCACTTATTAGTGAGTGCATACCATGATTCATCTTTTGAGTCTGGGTTACCTCACTTAGTATGATGTTCTCTAACTCCATCCATTTGCCTAAGAATTTCATGAATTCATTGTTTCTAATGGATGAATAGTACTCCATTGTGTAGATATACCACATTTTTTGCATCCACTCTTCTGTTGAGGGATACCTGGGTTCTTTCCAGCATCTGGCAATTATAAATAGGGCTGCTATGAACATAGTGGAACATGTATCCTTATTTTATGCTGGGGAATCTTCTGGATATATGCCCAGGAGTGGTATAGCAGGATCTTCTGGGAGTGAGGTGCCCAGTTTTTGGAGGAACCGCCAGACTAATTTCCAGAGTGGTTGTACCAACTTGCAACCCCACCAGCAGTGGAGGAGTGTTCCTCTTTCTCCACATCCTTGCCAACATCTGCTGTCTCCTGAATTTTTAATCTTTAAAAATGGCCTAATTTTTAGCCATTTTGACTGGTGTAAGGTGAAATCTCAGGGTTGTTTTGATTTGCATTTCCCTAATGGGTAATGAAGTTGAGCATTTTTTAAGATGCGTCTCTGCCATCCGAAGTTCTTCAGGTGAAAATTCTTTGTTTAACTCTGTACTCCATTTTTTAATAGGGTTATTTGGTTTTGTGGAGTCTAACTTCTTGAGTTCTTTATATATATTGGATATTAGCCCTCTATCTGATGTAGGGTTGGTGAAGATCTTTTCCCAATTTGTTGGTTGCCGATTTGCCCCTTTGATGGTGTCCTTTGCCTTACAGAAACTTTGTAATTTTATGAGGTCCCATTTGTCAATTCTTGATCTTACAGCATACACTATTGGTATTCTGTTCAGAAATTTTCTCCATGTACCGATGTCCTCAAGGGTCTTCCCCAGTTTCTTTTCTATTAGCTTCAGAGTGTCTGGCTCTATGTGGAGGTCCTTGATCCATTTGGATTTGAGCTTAGTACAAGGAGACAAGGATGGATCAAATCCCATTCTTCTGCATGCTGACCTCCAGTTGAACCAGCACCATTTGTTGAAAAGGCTATCTTTTTTCCATTGGATGTTTTCAGCCTCTTTGTCGAGGATCAAGTGGCCATAGGTGTGTGGGTTCATTTCTGGATCTTCAATCCTGTTCCATTGATCCGCCTGCCTGTCACTGTACCAATACCATGCAGTTTTTAACACTATTGCTCTGTAGTATTGCTTGAGGTTAGGGATACTGATGCCCCCAGAATTTCTTTTATTGTTGAGAATAGTTTTAGCTATCCTGGGTTTTTTGTTATTCCAGATGAATTTGAGGATTGCTCTTTCTAACTCTGTGAAGAATTGAGTTGGGATTTTGATGGGTATTGAATCTGTATATTGCTTTTGGCAAAATGGCCATTTTAACTATATTAATCCTGTCGATCTGTGAGCATGGGAGGTTTTTTCATTTTTTGAGGTCTTCTTCCATTTCCTTCTTCAAAATGTTGGTTTTATTAAAACACCTTCCATATATCTGTATCTATATGTGAATATGTGTATATGTATATGATGTGTATGATGTATATGTATGTGTATGTGATTATGTATATGTATGTGATCATGTATATGTATTATGTATGTGATTATGTCTATGTTTATGAATATGTATGTGTATGTGTGTATATGTGTATGTGTATGTATGTGTATGTGTATATGTATATGTGTATGTGTGTGTATGTGTATGTGTATATATGCGTATATATGTATATGTTGTACATGATGTGTCTGTTGTATGTTGTATATGATATATATATAATGTATAGGTATATGCATATGCATATGTATACGCTGTGTATGATGTGCATGATGTGCATGTATATGCATATGTACATGTACATGTATATGTATGTGATTATGTATATGTATATGTATATGTATTGTGTATGTATAATTATGTATATATACATGTATATGTATTTGTATATGTATATGTATATTAAATTCATGATTAAGTAATGATGGCTCACAGAAAGATATCAGGATACTGAAAATAATCTTAAACCTAATGCACGAGAGAACTAAAGGAGAACAATAAAATGGGATGTCAGGAGAGATGAGTTTCGCAGTTGACAGAACCTAGTGGCACAAAACAGTTTCACATTCCATAAATAAAACAACGGCCTTGCTGGCTTAAAGGGCAGGGCCACAATAACATTTGAAATTAAGATGGTTCTGGATTCCTGGACTCACCCTGTGGAAGCCTTTTCACCTCTAATCCACAGGGGCCCTTTCGGATGGCAGGAATATGTTCTGATTGTGCCAAGCTCTGAAGAGAGCAAGCCCATCATGTTGGATCCTCTGAGTAACCGTTCAAACACTCACTGGTTATAATTTGCTAAAGGCTGTTGGACACCTAAGGTTGCTTAGGCCAGTGAGGTAGGCAATGACACCTTATCATCTCTTTTGGCTAAAATAATAAAGCCCAAATTGTCAAGTCCTGTATGGCTTGGGGACAGTCAGTATTAACTGTCAATCTGACAGAATCTGAATTGCCTTGGAAACAGCTACTGGCACAACCGAGTGGGTTAATTCAGCCTCTGGGCACCCCTGTGAGGAATGATTTTGATAAGGTGATTTGATGTCGTCTTCCCTGCTGTTTGCACCCTATCCCGGGCACGGATCCTGGACTATATATGAAATGGATAGAATGAACTGAGAGCTAGCATTCAGCACTCTGTTTCTGACTGTAGACGTGATGCCACAGGGCTGTTTGCTTGACTTGTGATTTAAGATGAGTCCTTTTCCCTTGAGTTACCTTTGGAAGGGAATCATATCACAGCAACAGGAAGAGAAACCAATACAGGTGGGCCTTAAATTCAAACTGTAATATATTAGCTATCTAGCAAACATAGCCAGAAAAATTAAGAGTTTTTGGGGGGCTTGTTTGTTGTTATTTTTATTTAATTTTTATTTTTTGAGAAGCACAATGTAATAAATACTGTGGGCGGGATATTATTACCTTTCTAAATTGCACTGGTCCTAGTTAAATCTCCAATATCATTAACGGGTGCCTTATAACCAATAGAGTACTTTTGCGAATTCAGATAATCCCATGGGAACTTCAGGAGGTCTGTAGAAGTTGCGCATTCACACAGTAAATCAAAGAGCGTGTAGCCAGAAAACTAAATAAGTCTGGTAGCGGTTTGAAGAACAACATCACAGGAACTACCTCTGACAGGATCCCCACAACCCAGTGAGAGAGGCAATAACGTTTGCAAGAACAGAGGGTATGCAGCACAATTCTCAGTCTGAAAAAGGCCATCTCTGCTATGCAGGCAGCACAGGGAGCAAGCCATGCATATCTCAGCGCTTCTTCTTTTCATAGCTAATAAGGCAGCGTTAGAAGCCCCGTTTAACGGATAAAGAAGCACCAATACAGGTTAAGATAGTTAACTAGTGTCTGTGATACATGCTGAGGCAAAATCTGAACCCACGATACTTATGTTAGATGGTACAGCGTCACTACTTTGTTTAACTCAGCTGCCAAACACCACTCAGCATGTTCCACTAAAAATATTTGATGTGTTGTGGGGCAGTTTTTCGGTGATGATGTCGAAGAGAATGCCTGATCCTTTGGAACTGGAGCTGCCGACAGTTGTGAGCTGCTGTGTGCATGCTGGGAATTGAACCTGGATCCTCCAGAACATCTAGTGCTCTTAACTGCTGAACCATCTCTCTAGCCCACCCTATGCCCCTTGCGTGTGGCGTATTTTGTGGAAACTATCAAAATGTTTATAAGCATGGCACTAGCATTCAATAGATGCTAAAGAGCTCCTACCATCACCTCCAAAACACACAACTAAAATCACTAGCCAGGAAATATAATCATTGTTGACTCAGAGTTGCAGCAGATGCCAATTGTATTTTAACCAGAGATAATATGTTTTCTATCCTAACATAACTCACTTACAATATTAAGGTAACAGAAAGGAAGTGGTTAGCTGAGGATATAGCTCAGTGGGTAGAGATCTTGCCTAGCTTTTAAGAGGGCAACTGTCCAATCTGTAAGGTAACATGACTAGATGGTTTGATCCTAGCACGCAAGAGATGGAGGAAAAGAATCAGCTTAAGGTCATCAAGGAGTAGAGACTCTTTCTAAATAAATGCATAATGAATAAAGGGAAGCCAGTTCATTCTAGTCCAGAAGAAACTTGTGACAAAATACTGTACTTAAATGCACATCATATGGTGCCCAAAATGAAGGATGGTATGGGTTTTGGAGGCGACGGACGTTGAATTTGTTGAATTTTTAGAAGTTTCTTACGGAGGAAGAGACAAAGAAAGTAGGGCAGAAACCACGTTGATTGCTGCTATGGAGTGTGCGAGGAGGAGCAACCAGGCTGCAGAAAGGCTGCAGAAGGCAGTATGCACGCGCACACCTGGCTCTCTGTTATCTAGGAAGCATCATCTCCAGGATAAGGCATTTAGATGAGTAACGGAGGGGAGTGTCAACACACAGGATACATGTGCTCTAGCTGTGTTCACTCTTCCCTGGCATTGCATCAGCATCTATAACCCTATGGAGATGGTGGCATTTAAAGAGACACAGCAGGTGGCTAATAAATAGAAGCAGTTGAAAGGGATTTAAGCTAATTCTTCAGAGGCACTCTATTGCTTTGGCTTGAGCAAGATGCTAAGTTAGAACAGCTGGAAATGGCCTCCTTTAGAAGGCTGGGATTCTCCCTTTTTAAAAAAACATCAAACAGCTTGTAGCAACTCTCTTTGATTTTTAAAGTTGAGCTGGTCATAAGTGTCACTAGCAATAGTTTTAAAATAAAAATTTAATTATAAGAACTAAAAATAGTTTCAGCTATGCACAGACAACCATATCCCAGCACATGGCTGGTGGTACATTTAAAGTCCACTAACAACCTAATATCTTGGTTTTTTTCCCAATTTATATTATTCTGTATTTTTGTCATAATGGTGTTTTGGGTCATGGAAACAATTCAACTGATACACAAATGAAATAAAAATGTGCGTGTTAGTGCAGCGCCATGAAATATTTGATGTTTAAATTGGGTTACACACATGTGTCCCCTTGAACATTCAAAACATTTATCAAACTTCTGAAACAAACTCCCTCATCTTCTTGAAGGATGTAGCACATAATTAGTATCTGTAGTCACCGTTCTCTATATTAGCACCCCAATTCACCCAATATTTTGAAGGGAAAAAAATCTTAGTTTGCCCTAATTTGTTTAAGCACCAAAGTCCGCACTCAGCAGAATAGAAATTGTAGAACCCTACAATCACAAATGGCAAAAACAAATTAAAATAATATTAATGAAAAAGCATTCGAGGGCACAGAGGCAGCTTGGCAGTTAAGAGACCTTCCTGCTCTTAGGAAGAATCTCAGTTTGACTTGGTTCCCGTTACCTATGTGGCAGCTCACAGGCCTCTGTAATACTCCTGTCAGGGCATCCAGCACTCTCTTCTAGTTTTGGGGGCATTCAGCAGTTTCTAAGCTACACTTTCTTTTCATCCCTAAAAGAGGGACTGGAGATAGGACAAGTAGTGGAGCACTTGCTTGGGCTCAAATTCAGCCAACACACCTGCTGTGCTTACACATTGGAGCTCACTCACAGTCCAGCAAATCGTACTCCTGCCCCCTTTGCTCCTGCCTTCCCCCACCCCTCACCTTCCATCCCTGATGGGCTAATTGTCTTTTGCATTAACAGACGGCAACCAGAGGTATTAGGTTACGTCTGACAGGTACCCTGCCTTCTTGGGTCATCAGACAGGCTGCTCCATCAGCTGATCTCGGTTTGCATCCTCCAGAGGTATGTTAATTTGGAACTGAGCATCGGGCCCACTCGAACTATAAAGAGACCACCCCACAGTATATTAAAAGGTTCACATCAATGTATGCAATTTAAGTGCACATGCATATAATTAACTAGACACATTAACAGTGTGAGCTGCTAATTTGGAACGAGACACAAAAGACTCGAATGCGTGTGGAAGGGGCGGAAAAAACTTTAAAATTAAAGTGACTGCATAATGAAAACTGCTTCATGCTGTGTCTACTGTTTTCATGTAAACTTAATATAACTGTAAATATATTTTAATGAACAGTAGAACGAGGCAATTACCGAGAGCAAAGGAGGGTAACTCCGCTGTGAAACATCAGAGCAGCTCTCGGCCTCCATATCGGAAACACTGCCTCAAGACAGGGGGTGAGTTATAACTTCATAATTTCAGGGAAAAATGCTTCCCATATTAAGGACTCATGCCTTTTTGTCAATGAGCTGGTAGTGAAAGCAAAAACTCGTGTGAAAAAGGCACCTGGGAAGGGTCAACAGAAGGAGATTTCACCAGCACGAAGAAAACATGAAATCCAAGCTTGACTGTGCTTGGATTTGTGCTCCCTGAAGAGTTTCCTAGATCATAAATGGGTACTGATATTATTAAGTATTAGTAATCAGTATAGATATATGTGAGAGTTGGAGAGTCTTTACCTAAACACCGTCTATTTTAGAAGAGTCGAATGCTAGATTTGCAACCTAAAATGAACATGACGAATCTTGCTACCCAGAGAATCCCAGAACTTTTGATGCTGGCGTATTTCTGCTGCTAGTGTGACTGAGGTGGGGGGGAAGGAAGGCGAATGTGGAGAAAGCTTCCACAGGCTCTCCCTTGCTGTGCCTGCGAAGGGGGCGGGAGGGAAAATGTCCTTTGAAGCAACCTAGAAGTAAGTGTTCAGCCCGTGAAGTGCAGTGAATTCTAATTTTTTAAAGAGAGAAATGGGGCCTGCCAAGTACTGGAGAGAAGAATCTATATTAACGTTAACTGGAACGCAGGGCTAGACTGTGAAGCCAAAGTGAGGGAACAGCAGCCTCTCTTAATGCCTGTCTTCTACTTTGCATATTGAACGGCTCCTATATCTACTTCCAAACGTTAAATGAAGACTTTGGGCTTGGCTAGAAGAAGATGAATAATAGCATCAATTATTTTCCTTGTTTTATGGCTACACAGCCAATTATTACAAATCTATAGATTAAATGGGAACGCGCTACCAGGCAAGTAGTTTAAATTACATTTAAAATGATGTGGACTCAGCATTACACACAATTCTAATTAGTCACCGGCGCATCGCACCCGACCCCGCACAGCAGATATGTGCTTGAGGTGAGGCAACCTCTGCACATCTCCAAAGCCTGGTAGTCACGCTTTTCTCAGCTGACTCCTGGAAGGTATGCAATGCATACATACAGAATTATGGCACGTTGGCATAAAGGTTTATGGTTTATGACTGACCGAGCACATATCTAAAAATCAATAAATGTAATAAGCTCAGTAGCCAGTACGCGGCATCCGGCTGTGGGCTTGCTACTTTTTCACTTCTGTCTGTTGTCTTTCAAACACTAATTTTAGCAAAACAACATTCAGAGACACGGAAATCATCCTCCAATTCCAATTTCACTCACTGGCATTTCCTTTGATACAACCCCCCCCCCCACACACACACACTTTAAACCCTTTGGCAGTATATTGCATACATAAAGTTTCTATAAAAGTAGAGTTTCAAAATATTACATTTAAGTATATCAATAAATATCTAAAGTGCCGAAAGAATGCAGTTGTTTTGATACTCCTCTGGTATGAAACCGGCAAACAGAACTATCGCTTATATAATTTTTAGCAGTTAGGATTGTCCTAGCTTTTAAGTGCTGTAGGGCTTTATCATTCCTCCCAGGCAAGGTGAAGCCAAAGCACATTGAAGGGCTTACACCCCTTCTAGCTATTTGAATCACTCTGTAAACTAAAAGACTATACTGCTAGTTGCAGAAGGGATATTTTGAAAGCCTACAAAATAAAGGATTCTTATTTGTTGAATAAGAATCAGACAAGACTGTCAAAGAACAACCTTGTAATGGAGAATTTTTATTTATGAAAATTTATGAAAGAGATAAAATGATAATGTTGATAGCAAAGGGTATTAACTGTGATTTGCTGATTCCATTTTTATATAAAACTAGTCACGTGAGGTTGGTTCCTATGTGAGATGCCCATTACATCAAATAACGTAAGCCTATTAACAAATGCTTTGATGACACTAGGTCTATGGAGATTTCCACTAATTGCCCCTTTCTTTTCCCAGTTTCAAATACATATTGCAATTGTTTATTATAAAAATGACTAGAAAGCAGTTGCTGCAAGCCTCGCATCACACTAATGAATATTAGGATACATGGAGAAATCTGTCTACATGATTATCTAGGAGCAGAATATCAAAACAAGCCACTCCACGGTGCACGGCAAAACATGGTGGCCATTCTGGACTGCTAAGTATTCGACAATGGTCCCAGCCATCAGTGAAAAGCAGGAGCCTGAGAATATATTGGTATTTTTCAGAGTCCACAGATCTTCAATTAACACCGAAGAACACAGTGAAAGGGGAAATTTCAAGATATAATTATAGAATGTGTTTCTAGGTGCAGAAAACACATTCACGCTAGAACTCCCCCCACCCCCACACACATCATCCTCTGCCATTCTAGAAGAGGCATTTAAGAATGGCTTATTGATTAGTCATGGCACTATAGACAGCTCAAAGGAGTGATTAAAATCACTTCTGAAACTGCAGTAGTTACTTAAATAAACATTGGACAATATGGTCAAATTGAAAATACTTGGACTTTGAAATAAGACATATTAATGTATGCCTTGTGTCCAGATAGCTGGTCCTTTGAATAAATTAGTAAGCCTGAGTTTCGCTTCTTGTCTGTAAAACTTGCATAGAAACACTTACTTTGAAGAGGCAGTAGGATAAATAAAATTATACCTACAGATAACTTAGCACCACCTATGGGACCAAAGAACCTTGAATGAACAGAACAGCAATGCCTTTTGGGTGGAAACATGAATTGTACAAAAACTGATGTTAGAATATCAATAGCCTAAATTCACTTTGTATGAGCATTTAATCAGTGACAAAGACTGATAGTGAACAGAGGACTAAATAATTATGATAGCCACAGGATATCAGTGATCACTGTTATTTGCCTTTTAATCATCTGTAAAATCTTTATATAAATACACTTGGTACTTGTAAAAAGCACAGGTTTTCTACTTCGAGCCCACCGGTCCTTACTTACCAGTAACTTCCAGTGGACGAGGGCATATTGCATCCAAACAGCAGCATATGGTGGACAGTATCCATGCTGGCCCGAGGCTTGAAGTCAACTGTCAGGAGAAAATGATACACAAATGTGAATACAAGCCATATGTGTGTGTGGCAATATCAGAGGAGACTATATCTTTCAACAGTTTGAATATCTATATAAACATATGCTTTGGCACTTTCATGATAAAATGCCCTGATATCTTAAGGTGTATATGAGTTAATAATTTGATTTAGGAATAAAGTAAACTATTGGGTATGAAAAAGAGAAAATAATGAACAGGCTAGTGAAGACTGCTATTAGCACATGCGTGCACGCACACACACTCACACCCACACACCCACCCCCACACACACACATTTAAAAATGAACTGTTCATTTTAAGGTGGTGAGTGAGTTATGGGGGTATGATGTGAAATCTCCAGGCTATTTATTCACAATAGATTTCCTTCCCACTTTTGGCAGAGTGCTGTGTACCAGAAAACATTGCACAATGATGCAGTAAAACAGAAGTCACAGCGAGTGGTCAAACCATGAGCAGAAGGATTCACGACGTATCTATATCACCTTAAATCACAACAGCGGTCATTGTGCACATGCAGTGCATGCATATATGTATGTGCATGCACAGAGAGAGGAAGACAGAGGGCGAGAGAGAGGGAGGAGAAGAGGAGAGGGAGAGGGAGAGGGAGAGGGAGAGGGAGATTAAGAGATTTTCCCCAGAAATGAAAATATATGTGCAAATGTATCTTTAGAAGTGGAACTGAACAGAAGTGGAATTCTATCCTCAGTGAACCCAGGGCACTTGTGAACAATACTAGCACCTATTACCAACCCATTCCTCCTTTCTTCTCAAAACCAGTGTGGGAGATACTACAATAAGCAAAACCCAATGCAGAACATAGATGTAACTTTCACGGTTGTATTAGCGATGCTTGATAGTAAGCTTAGCCTCACTTTCACAAATGAGATTTTTGTTCCTTTTTGTCCTCACTGAAAGTGCTACCTGTGATGTAGATATATGAAATATATCTACATACTTTTACAATTATATCTCAGAGTACAGTTCATTGCAAACTGAAATGAAAAATAACCTCCAGCTTAAAAAAAAAGTTTATGTGTCTCCAGTACATACAAAACTGCTAAGCTAATATCATGTGTGTCTTAAGGCAGGCACCTTTTACCCATTGTAAAGGAGGGCCAGTCTTTGGTCAAGAATAAGAACAACTTGGTCCCTTCTGGGAACCTCCGAAGAAGCATTCAAGAGCCATTTTTAATTTTTATTTATGTGTCTGTGTAAGTGTGACATGATTTTTCGATTGCCTGCAGAGATCAGTGGAGGGTATGAGGTCCCCTGGAGCTGGAGTCACAGGTGGCTGTAAACTGCCCCATTGTGGGCACTGAGGATGGAACTCAGTTCCTCTGAGAGAACAAGAAGTGTTCCTCATTATAGTAGACCCATTTCTCCAGCCCCCACTCTTGTTCTTATCCTCCCGTCAAAAAAAAAATGTAACTGTGGAAATCTGTGATTGGCTTTCAAATAAGAGTTTGACCCCAGGGCTCTTGTATAATTTCATCCTCTTAGATGATTTTATGAGGGCTAGAGAGATTTCCTGCCATTGAATCAATGATAGAATTTAGGTGTGACTCTTTGGGATGCAGGTGGGGGAGAGACAGAGACAGAGAGAGAGAGAGAGAGAGAGAGAGAGAGAGAGAGAGAGAGAGCGAGAAAGAGAGAGAGAATATGAATGAATTCCATTTGGGCGTCACTCAGATTAAATATGGAGCTGTGGAGTGGACAGAAGTAGGGAACCTTGGAGAAGGCTCAGGACAAAGGAACAAAGAAAACCCTGAGCTGTCAGGATCCCTTTAGAAAACATCAGTTGGATTGTTTTATATTAATGCTGTGAGCTTTCTGTGGAGAAACAAAGCAAAGACTTTTTTTTTTGGAGAAAAAGGTGAGCTATGAATAATTTTATAAAGGGATTCAGATGAGAGAGATTGTTCATGAAGGCAAGGTAAGCCATGCCTTGCCTTTTACAAGGAGGTGGGGGGGATAGAACATGCCTAGGTGTCTGCTTAGACACAGGACTCTCTGCCATCCTTTGTAGTAAGGGGAAAGTCTCTCACTGTCTATTTTGAAAACTCGTTTGGACACACTTTCTTATTACTGCTTATTTGTTTTATATCAAACCTCAACCAGATGTAAGTTTGACTTTGCTTCTGACATAAGGAAAATCCATCATTGATTCCCATTCCAGTGGGAAAAGAAAATCCCACAGTTTCCACTCATAAAAAATACTTATCCTAAAACAAATACCTCCTCCTCCCCCGAAAAACTTATTCTTCTTGACTCATATTGTCCTTCAGAAATCCAAGATGTAATATAAATGCTAAAGGAATTATACATACAAGGTAAAACAAGATGCTAACTATCTTTTTTCAAATCCCAATTAAAAATATATCTATGTATTTTTATAATGATATCTCAGTTCATTGCAAACTGAAATGAAAAATACTTCCAACTTTAAAAAAAAAGTCATATTGAAATGTAAATCTAAAGCAAACACCAGATGACTTACAATAATGTAGTGCTTAAAAAAATTCCATTTAAATTTGTCAAACAGGCAAAGAGTTTGACAGGTTCGTTTCCGGGGCTGGTTTGATTCCTACTTCTTATAGAAATACTGAGGCTCTAACCCTTGTGATTAGGATTAAAGTACACTGGACACAAGCCATGCATGTGGCTTTGGAGATTTCAACAGAACAAGAAACAAAATTTACAAAAATAAAACCATATCTTAAAAGAAATCACTCCATTTCCTCTAATCCTCTGATGTCTTATCATTTACCAAAGAAAGAAAAGGATCCCAGGGAGAAGGAGTTGGGGAATAATAATGAAAACAGGGCCATGTGAATGTACTGTTCTGGCAGGTGGGATAAACAAAGCTGTGGAGGGGGTGACAGTTCACTCAGACCCCAGCCTGCACCCCGAGACTGCAAAGAAGTGTTAGAGCCCATCAGTTAGCAACTGCTGTCAGAGCTCCAGGTGCGCAGAAAGACAGAAGTGGCTAACCTGGAAATGAGGCTAACAGTTAAGATCACGATGTAGATGAGCAGAGAAGAGAAAACTGCATGGGTCAAGCCCTGGGAACTAAACCTATTTGAAGGAAAAGGACAAAGAGGCAAGAGGCGACAGCAAAAATATACAGGTTGGTGGACTCCCCGGTGGGTGATGTCACCCAAAATGAAAGACAACAGTACGTGTAGGATGAACACAAGAAGAAAGGCAGACAATGAGTTCCATTTCTGGAGCACTAAGCTAAGTCTGTTCCAATGGCGTGAAGTGCTAGGGACTTGTGGCCTCCGTTAGCTCGAGGCAGACTTCAGTCAGGGTCATAGACAGGTCTGGGACTGTGACCCAAGAGACATTTCCATTGGACACTTGGTTCTCTCTCCCTATTTTCTTTCCAAGTGCATTTCCAGGTCCAGGTCTACATGTCAAATTGGATATGTCAAACCCGTGATGTGGAAAGTCTGTGAAGAACACACTCAACCTAGTGGAGGAAGCAGCGACCTGGAAGATATCCATGTGCACATAAAGAAGTCTGTTACAATCAGAAATGGCTGCATTACCCTTTTTATCTGAGTTCAGAAATCAGAGGAAAACCACCAATTGAATACATGCGCACACATGGGTGCATGTGTGTATGTGTGTGCACGTTTGTAAAACTGTTGAAATACCTGTTCTTAAGTCTGTTTCTATTTCTTCCCAGTTGGATTATTCTGTATAAATAGATGGCTTCTTTAGAATAGTATGGATATTACTAGATGCTGTCAAACAATTTTTTAACAGTACGTTTCAGCCTGTGTTATATTTGTTGTTAAAATAATATAGGCTTAGGTTTTCGCCCTTACCTCAGGTGATCCTGATTACAGCTATTCTTTTAGTAGCTGAATATATTCTACTGTGACTACATACTCCTGTTTTCATTAACTACTCTTAGTAAATTTTTGATTCCCTTGATCTTTTAACTTTATTGATTAAAATAAGGTTTCTTTGAAAATATAATTTCTTTTTTATTAATTGAATTATCTTTTTATACTCTGTATTTTATTTCCCCCGACCCCTGTCCACCCTCCAACTGTTCCACATCCCATACCTCCTCCCTACCCCCTGCCTCTACGTGGATGTCCCCAACCTCCACCCTACCTGACCTCTAAATTCACTGGGGCCTTCAGTCTCTTGAGGGTTAAATGCATCATCTCTGAATGAACCCAGAACCGGCAGTCCTCTACTGCATGTGTGTTGGGGGCCTCATGTCAGCTGGTGTATGCTGCCTGTTTAGTAGTCCAGTGTTTGAGAGATCTTGGGAGTCAGATTAATTGAGACTGCTGGTCCTCCTACAGGATTGTCCTTCTCTTCAGCGTCTTTCAGCCTTCTCTAATTATTGAGATTTTTCTATTTGCCCTATTAAATGACTCCTAAAACTCTATGTTATAGTAATTACTTCATTTTTTTGGATGAGGTTTATTCAACAAACACATGGAGTGGCTTTTGACTAAGTCTACATGTATGATAAAGAACAGGTATAGTAGAGGTTGGTCCACAGCCAAAGGCTCTTGTCTAAGCCTGACAAATTGAGTTTTTCCCCTAGAATGCATATGGTAAAAGGAGAATTCCCAGAAGTTGTCCTCTGACCTCCAAACATGATGGCAAATTCCCCCTCAAAAAAAGTAAAAAAAAAATTAAAATGATTTACTATATTAATATCCTAGCGATTCAAGCTATACTCAGTAGAACTGGGAAAGTGTACTGCCTAAGAAACTGAATAATATGAGATATTATTGGGAAAAAAAAACTCTCAGTTCTTAATATCACTCCCATAAGCATTTCTTCATATCTACAAAACAAAGATTATAAAGGGAGATAGTAAATTTCTGAATTATAATTTAAATGTGGTATAAACCTTAATGCTTATAATACTGCAATTGAGAAAAAAATACAACTGTAAAGATCCACACATTCTAGTGGCTGCCAGTGTGTGAGAAGCCTGAAGTCTGAAGCTTCCATCCTCTTCCAACAGCTGCCCCCCCCCCCCAACACAGGGCAATCCTGCACTAAAGGACCCTCTACTTGAGTTTTTAAAACAGCAGGTTTAATAGTAAGTTACTAACACTTACTAATACTGACAACAATGTACCATTTATAATGAATATGTAACATAGGTTATAAGGGCTAACAGCTGCTATGGAGAATTAACAAAGAAACACAGTAAACATAAATTGCAAATGGAATAATCCCGAAATGAACAACAAAAAAAAGTTCAGTATAAAGAAGGGATTAAACTTCCAGATGACAGGCCTTTAAAAACTGCCTTGAATGGTAATAGGAGAATGAACTAAAGGAATCAATAAACAGATTTTATCATCCACGCTGTAAGACATAAGATGGTATAAGCATCATTAAGCTCTATTTTTGTATGCTATTCCTCTAGTGGTCCCAGACTCATTTCCTACAGAATGAAACCAATATTCCTGTTCTTGTCTTTTAAGGCCATTCATAATATTGGCTTGTTTCAGACCTCTGATTTCAAGATACTTTACAACCTATACAACCTATACTTTGTAAGACAACCCTTCTTCCCAGTAATATACCTGCCAACATTTGCTGGGCGGTGTCCCTTGCCAGATCCACATTTACTTCTCATAAAGGCACTATAAGTGAGGATTCTCTTCTTCACAAAGAGATGCATCTTGAAGAGAGTGGCGTGTTAACTCACCCCTGTCACATAGCCAGAACATGGTGAGGCTGGGCTTTGAAGGCAGTGGTGTAGTTGGAACTTACTTTGAACCACTTCAATATTGTTGTTTTTAGTTGGGCTCAGCATGTTCCTGGGTGCTCATTCTGGGTGGCCCCTGGAATAGTCTTCACCCCTGGATATATGGAAATACACCAAGTTCCCAGATCCTGATCAAAACCTGCCTACTTTCCTCTTGGGTATTTCCCTGAATAGACCATACTATTATATCTAATTAAAGACATCCCTGTTCTGGTAGAAGATCTCAGGGGTGATCTGCGAGACAGAAAGCTATATAATTTATGTTGGGTAAAATTCTAGTAAGCAGTTGGGCGGTGGTGGCGCACGCCTTCCCAGCACTTGGGAGGCAGAGGCAGGTGGATTTCTGAGTTCAAGGACAGCCTGGTCTACAGAGTAAGTTCCAGGACAGCCAGGGCTGTCCCTGTCTCAGAAAAAAAAATTCTAGTAAGCAAGGAAAAGATACCTAGTCACCTATTTGGAATCAGAAAGGTCATAATGACACATGAGTGCTCCCTCTCTCTCTCTCTCTCTCTCTCTCTCTCTCTCTCTCTCTCTCTCACACACACCTTTTTGTTTATTGCTATCAAGGTCATGAAATGTGTATCTAAGCACTATACCTTGTACAGTATCTGGTATTAAAATCAGAGCATTTCTATAGTTTTTCACTTCAGCACAAATGTTTAAGAACAGCCACATCTGGACATATTATAACTGAGCAATTCTGCACCAGAAGTGCCTTGATAATCAACACAAAGGCGCAAGACAAAGAGAAACAACAAATCATTAGATTAATTCCATTCATTTCCAAATTCAGCTACATTTGTACAGAGTGATCTGATGGATAGGGAGCTGCCATCATTCACTACAGAAAAGACACATTTATTTACCGGTCACCCATGTGAGGGAAAGCAAGTGGATGACGATGACAGTCAAATTTCCTGGCTGAGTGAGCCGCTGTCACAGCCAATTCCTCTGAGTGTCTGTAAAACACCTTTTAGACAGCGGCTCAGTTCAGTGGTCAAATGCAGATTTTATCTCACCTCCATCAAGGCAAGTCTCTGAGTTCTTGTTATAAATAAAGGCAATGTTTTAGGAACATTTTGTTCAAAATATAAAATTCCATATCCTCATTAGAATGAATATCCATTTTAATTCAAATGTATAATTTCAGTATGAGTCTAAAATTACATTTTAAATGTTTGCATTCACATGTAAGCATGATATGTGTATGTACATTAATTTCATGATGAGGTCATGGCATTTCTCAAGAAGTAAGTGTATTGTTTTAAAGGCATTAAATAAGTCATATAAACATGATACTGAGAATTACTAATTTTTGTATGGTATTTGCATATGCATGTGTGTACATATACATGTATGGAGTTTGCATATGCATGTGTGTACATATAATGTATGGAGTTTGCATATGCATGTGTGTACATATGCATGTATGGAGTTTGCATATGCATGTGTGTACATATGCATGTATGGAGTTTGCATATGCATGTGTGTACATATGCATGTATGGAGTTTGCATATGCATGTGTGTACATATGCGTGTATGGAGTTTGCATATGCATGTGTGTACATATGGATGTGTGTACATATGCATGTAAGGAGTTTGCATATGCATGTGTGTACATATGGATGTGTGTACATATGCATGTAAGGAGTTTGCATATGCATGTGTGTACATATGGATGTGTGTACATATGCATGTATGGAGTTTGCATATGCATGTGTGTACATAGATATGGAGAGAGACTATTGTCCTCAGGAGCCATGCATCTTAAGAAAAGAAAGAACAAATAGATCTGCTATAGCCCAATTTTTTTTAAGTGAAAAAGAAAACAAAAAAGTCCAACCTAATCTAATAAAGGAGTCTTATCAAATTCTAGTTATCAGAAAAGATAAATTCTGAGACTCAGATTCTGGAACAAGCCACACAAAGTACAGAGATCATCTTTCCTAAGACTCCCTTGGAATGGGTAAGCTCTCCTCAGTACACAACCACAGCTGCTCCTTTGGGACTCTGAGAAGTATAATGTGGTCACCTGTCTAACATGCAGTGTTGGCACCAAGGCTCTTCCCTTACTTAGGCCTTGGCAGAAATGACCAGTTGGTGCTAGCAGTTGGTTTTCAGGTCTACACTTTGGATGTGCCTACTACCAATGTTGGTGACAGGTAACCCATCAAAAGGCTCATCCTGATAGAAACCCTCTCTCCAGCAGGTAAGAAATGCTGCCCCAGGCAAGCAATCCTTCTGGCCATAAAAAGGGAAGAAATGCTAAAAAGTGTTTGGATCACAGAAGACTGTGTGAGGACCTCAGACCTCGAAGCGCTTTAATCTTAGAAAAGAGATGCTATGAAAATAAAGGACTGCTAGTATCCTGGCTCTAACACACCACTTCATGTGTCCCCCAGGAGTATTCAATTGCTCGACCCAATATATTTACTCCGACTTCACATTTCAAATTAGGTGAAAGCAAACACATTAATACGACAACAGCAACGGCACATTCCAAGGGTGTATTTATAGTCCTTAGACTGACCAGCCCTGAAACCATACACTACTGTCAACCTCCAGAAACAAATGAGTAATGGTTAACGCGAAACCCTTAATACTGCTGTGACCTATGACAACTCTATTTACACAGGTGTGCATTGTAGCCTTCTCCATAAAGCAAGTGTGAAATGGGAGGAAGTGAAACTACCCCTGAACATAAATAGAGATATAAAACTGGTAAAGCAAAAATAAATAAATTTAAAAAAAGTAAAAAAAAAAAAAAGAAAACCCAAACCATTTTATAGGTAAATATTATTCTCTCCTAGGCTACCAAACCGAAGGATATGAATGCATATATTTTAAGTTACATTTGGGGCTACTCCAAGAACTATAATTAGGAATGTAAGTATTTTTTTTCTATTTTTAAAGTTACTCATTTTAGTCTTGGAGAACATCGACTCTCCTAAGCTTGTTCTTGGTAATGTCCAAGTACTCCACCCAAAACCCTCCGTGCGATGTTCAGGCTGCTGTGGGATGACTCTCATTTTCAGGGATCAACTCCTGAGCAGTTCTGGACAGAGTGTTGTTATAGGTTGTGCTTTGTCGTCATCATTATTGCAGGCAGAGTGTGGAGGAAAAAAAAAAACCACTCCATGCAAACTGTTCTGGCTTTGCAGATCTATAATGGACATTCCTGTGGGAACCACCTCATGAAAATCCATTCTCCAGCTGCCCCCGGCTACATTGTACACATTTTGCTAGTCACATAATAGCCATTTCAGGCAGCCCGCTTGAAAATTAGTTGCATGGGACCAAAGTACAGCTCTCATTACAGTTAACTTCCCAACATCAACATTTTAAGCCAGAAAAGAAAAGCAGAAAACAAAAACAAAAAAAAAAAAAAAGAAAGAAAAGAAAAAATGAACACTAATAATTTGTCAATCCTGTTCCTTCCCTAAACATTAAAAGTTTGTCATCAGGGAAGTTTAAATTAAAACAATCTAGACAAGAACAGATGGTGCCTTGTCACTTCTCCTAGGTGATTGAAAGACATCTGGGAAGGACCTGTCATTTCAAAATATTCTTATTTTACAATATAAGAGAGTGGGTGTTCTTTCTCTTTCTCCTGCCCTCTCTTCCCCCTCTCCTTTCGTTTTTATCCACCTATGGGTCGATGGGTAAAATATTACACTTCCTAATGTTGATTCTAAGTGTAGTCTATTTATTACACGAACCATCAGGTAAACAGTTTCATTGAATACAGAGGAATTAAGAATCCAGATATGGACAGAAAGCCAATACTGTACAAATGGGACCACACAGCCCTGGCGACCACTGGCACCTTCACGTAACACCTTAACTACATTCCTCATGTATCTCTCCAGATACAGTTTGTAATCTTGTCTCCAGTGGCTGCCTGTAGTTTCCTTTCGCATTAGGCATGATAAATGCATTTTGAAAATTGACAGTAGAAGATTAATACACTCATAAGCATCAAAGAGAACCCTTTACTGATCTCAAATAGCGGTTCACTCTTCCCCCATGATCCAAAGAGTACTTACTCACGAAGGCTTCCTCATCCACAGGCAGACGCATGGACATGCAGAAGTATGTGTCAGACTGTTGAAGAGAGAAATAGAATAAAATCCATGTTAAGTGACTAAGAACCAGAATGAAGTGATAACTCTTACACACTTGGCCTCCAAGACAGTAGAAGTATTCCTGTGAGGTCAGAATGCCTGCTGAGGGCTTGTCAGCACTTTAGCAGAAGAGCTAAGTGTGGATAACTTCCATATACTAAATTTTTTCCTCTGGTGCTTTTATAAACAGTTCTGAAACCTGTTTACAAGGGTCATCATCATGCATGATAAATCTAGCAAGGTCACATTTAAAAGGCAAATCTGATTCCAAAAGAGTAAGAGGCAGTTATGATCTCAGTGTGGATATTTTAACTACCACAAAAAGTTGGTTTAAGAGATAATATTGCATATAGTTACCCCCCTTATTTTAAATTTTCATGTAATTCTTTGAAGAAATCAATATCATCTCAAATTATTCTTTCCAAGTTATTGTTCCCTTGAGTCCCTAAACTGAGACTCTTGTTGCTTTAATATCACAGACATTGACATTACAGTCTTTAGTAAGCCAGGGGGTACTGGTATGTGATTATGCTACATGTATAATCCATCTGCTTGAGAAATGAGTCAGGAGGATCACTTGAGTTAAGAGTTCAAGACCAGCCTGCACATTACTGCAAGATTCTTTTTCTAAACAATAAGTGAAAATAAAGAAACAAAACAAAGAAAATTGAGCAACAAAAGCTTCAACTTAAGGAGAGCTTGTTTCTGAAGAAGACCTGAATGGAATCTGTATGCAGCGAAGTGTGCACTACAGTTGATAATGTAAAGGTAAGCTGCGCTCAGTTAATAATTCATACTTGATACATTACTGTTGCGAAGTGCTAGAATCTACAGGGTCCAGCAATGCGGACATAGATCATCTGAGTGTCTCTAAATGCACAGTTAACAGCAAAAAAGCATGCATGTGACCTATTTTTTTTTTAACCTCTGTCTCAGAAAACAAAAATGTTAGCGTACACAAAACAAGTATGGTAAAAATTGCTACTTTTGTTTATGACATTTTTCAGTCAGGAGAAGTTTCCCTTAAAGTCACTTTTAGAAAATGGATGGTGACCTCAAGTAGAGAGATGAGGCTACTTACCCACCTTAAAAATTTTAACCCTGAAGTGTTCCTGTCCAAAGGAAAGACAGGGACAAAAAATGGAACAGAGACTAAAGGAAAGGCAATCCAGAGATGGACCCACCTGGAATCCCATGCCATCTGCAGACATCAAACCCAGACACTATTGCTGATGCCAAGAAGCACCTGCTGACAGGAGCATGTTATGGCTGTCCCCTGAGAGGTTCTACCAGCACCTGACCAATACAGATGCGGATAATAGCACCCAACCATCGGACTGAGCCAGGGGACCCAAATGAAAGAGCTAGGGGAAGGACTGAAGGCGCCGAAGGAGGTTACAATCCCATAGGAAGACCAACAATATCAACCAACCAGACCCCCCCCACACACACACACACATGAAAATCTCCCAGGTAGTAGACCTACAACCAAGGAGTACACATGGAGGGACCCATGGCTCCAGCTGCATATGTAGCAGAGGATGGCCTTATCTGACATCAACGGGAGGGGAGACCCTTGGTCCTGTGGAGGCTTGATGCCCCAGCAGAGGGAAATGCTAGAGCGGTGAGGCTGGAGTGGTGAGTGGGTGGAGGAGCACTCTAATAGAAGCAGGAGGGATGGGGGAGAGGAGGGATGGGATGGGGGTTTGTGGAGGGGTAACTGGAAAGGGTCATATCATTTGAAATGTAAAGGAATAAAATGACTAAGAAAGAAAGAAAAGGCAAGAAAGAAAGGAAGAAGGAAGGAAGGAAGAAAGGAAGAAATAAAGAAGAAAGGCAAAATGTTATAGCATACACAGGAGGTGAAGGCTCAAAAGGCTGGAGCGATGAGCTTTGTGTATGGAACTTAAGAGGTAGACACACAAAACAGTGTCTAAGCACTTTCCAACCACAAACAAGCATGATTAAAATTATTCATAACTTTTTTTGTAATTTTATAAAACTGATGTTGTAAAACACAAGTATTCTAAAAATAATAATCTTGACATCCTTTTTGTATGTCACCATCATGAGCTATATGAAATTTAGAGCCTACATATGTGACTCCTGAAACACCCACTGCTATCTCTAGAATTAAGCTTTTGTGTGTCAAGTCTTAGCTCAGGGTTTTCCATCTATTGGGATTGTTAGAGCAATCCAATGTGGTAGACAGATATACTACTTCCACTCTAAGCTCAGTAAATAAAATAATGAACATGTACTGAGATCGTACTATGGGCCACTAGTTTTCAAAAAACTGAGTCCTTTCAGATTTCAAAAGACACTGCTATAACATGGGTACTATTATTATCCCTACTTTACAGATGGGGAGACTGAGGCAATCCATAGTTTAGAGGTTCTACAGACAAAACTGTCTCCTTGATCAAACTCTAGTCATGCTCTTGGGAGTTCTCAACTAGGCACAAACTTCGCCTTCAAAGACTTAAGGCTCTCAGTTCAAACCATTTTTTTTCTGCCTCCTCCACATAAATACATCCAGGAGACTTGACTGAACTCTAACACAGATTTCACAGCTAAGCGCTACACGTTTAGCATGACTCTGCCAATGAAGTCAACTACTTCACTCTATAAACAGAAGTGATTGTCTGTACCGGCCTGAAATTCACACCTAGGGCTTGGTCCCTGGTATTCCACAAAGCAATTCTACTTCCTTCCTCTGCCTGGTAAGATGTAAATCTATTTTCTCGAACTGTCTTCTCACACTGGAGAGGTGCTGCTCTGCTTGAGCTGCCCTGCTCTGGCCCTCACTAAGGCAGCCTGCCACAGAAGCCTTAAGCTTTTTTTTCCTCCCAGTCATGCCCATTAACAAACCCCGACGGCCTACGCCTTTCCAGAGGCCAAACCTTTCCATAGTCATCAGCACACCCCAAACTTTAAAGGTTGCCTCCCTTTTGTTCCAGCAAAGTTCATTTTGTTTACTGTGGATAAGTTTTTCTAAGCATGGAGTCATGACAATAAAAATCTATTCTTCTCACTTTAACTCATACCAGGCTTTGGAAAGCCAGAAGAGCAGCAACTCGCTTAACACGTCACAGATCATCCAAAGCAATGTGACCCATAATGACCTAAAAGCAAATACAGTAATGTACATTAAGTGTACATCGAAGTAGTGTGCATATATTTATAACAACTCCTAAAAGATTTGGATAAAATGCAAATGAAACCAAAATTCTTTATAATTTGAAAAAAATGTTGGTTTTACTCTTTGGTTATAATCCAGTTCAAGTCCTCGTAGAATAGCAACGTTACTGAGTTAAACAGATGCATCAAATTGTGCACCCAAACTCTCTTGATAAAAGCTAAAGCAAAAGAAAAATGCATGAAGATAATATACGTCAATGCTCAATAGAGAGAAAACTGCTGTTAATATCAGATTAACAGCTGCTTCTCAGCTGCTCAACTTAAAAATCAGAAAAACTTGGGAACGCCTTTGTCTCGTGAATTTGCGTTCATAAGATTATAATTTCTTTTTCAATGGAAATGTTTACATTTCCACATTTATTTCCTAGGATACAAAGAATGTAAAGATAGGAAAGAAAATAAAAGTCCAGGGGAAAGAAGGGAAGAGGGAAAGGGAGAGAAAAAGGAAGTGGGCAGTAGGCAAGTATCTTATTTAATTATTTTGGGAGAGAACATCTATAACAGATCCAGGATCAGTTTCGACCATGAACCATCATCGTCTGATGTATGATCTTACTTATGCCCCATTTTTGATCTAAAGAATAATTTCCACATGGAGAAAAGACTATATGTCTTTTCCCTAAAATAGAGAAAATATAAAACCTAGCATAGCAAATCAATAGTTCACCTTTGTTTGGAAGCTCTGAAAACCACATAGTTCAAGTAAGTGGGGGAAAGATCTGTAAAAGGAACAGGACTGTTTGTCATGGGATAAGTGCTGCTACAGTATGGCTCCTAGCATTAAGGTAAGAGTCCAAGATCTATGATGTAAGGTATGCACCACTTTCAGGGTGCGACTGGAGAGAGCTCAATGGGAAAGGATGACTCCTGGATGTTTTCAGTAGTCTTGAGGTCAGCAGAATGTGAGTAGCACACATTCTTTACAGTGCTACTTCATCTCACCCCCATATGTGCACTGTAAGTAGACTTAGCCAACAGTACACATCTTTATCTGTTTTTTTTAACAGAAAGATTACTGGGTTGATCCACTTAAGGCTACCCAGGTAGTTAGTGTCAAAATAGGTTTTAAAACCTTCTTGTCTATGCCTGTAAGACCATCCCAGAGAGCAAGGGATAGCTTTTGTCATTTTCATGGCTTTAAGTTTTAATCTATTTAAATTTATGATTGTGACGCACCCTTAAAGATCTCATGGCCCTGCTTTTTATAAAGACTAAGTTCCATATTTAAAATTAAATTTCTTCATATGTAACTGAAAAGTGTTTTTGTTTTCCTCCCTCCCAGTTGCAATTTGTTGGAGAACTGGTTGGAGAATGGTTATTTGTCAAGCTCTTACAATCATGTTGATTATAATTTTTTTTATTAAAACACATTAATTTTACAGTAGGTCACCAATAATGTATGTACTTTAAGTTGACATTCCCACACTGTAAGAATTAGTCTATCTAAATGTTAGCACTACAACTATGCGTCTGTGTGTACTAACTGTAAAGAATGAGTAATAAGGCAACCTTTTATGAAACTGCACACCTGCTGAAGGCAGCGACGTCACAAAAAGAGGGCTGCACATTGTTAAATAAAGAGAGAAAGTACAGAGAGATGTAGTGGCTCACACGTACAATCCTGGCACTCACAAGTGTGGAGACAGGAGGATTGCCCGAAGTGTGAGGCCATTCTGGGACTGAGTCCCAGTGACTTCCGGGACAGCTGGAACGAACAGCATAAAAAATTCCTTTCTCACAATATATAAACAAATAATCATTACATCACTGATATGGCCAACAAAACCAACTATGCTTCTTAAATGGTGAGCACTTAGAACAATTTAAAGTATCTTGATCCTACAGCCTTTGCTGTTCAACAGTATTGGAAGGGACTCATTGTCAATCCTGACAACCTGAGTTCAGTCCCCAGGATCCACCTAGTGGAAGGAGAGAGGTGACTACCAAATGATGTCCCTGGACTTCATAAGCTCATCCTGACACACACATACCCACACATATGCAAATAGACACACACACACACATATGAATGTACAAAGGTTTAAAAAGTAGTGATTAATGGACTTTTAAAAGAGAGAATATTTATTGAGCCTATTCTTTAATTTGAGAAGTTTCCATTTTCACTATTTATCATGGTAAGAACTGTCCAAGAGGTTAATGACAGAATTCTTTTTAAGATGGAAGTGAACCTACGGAAGATGAGTAACTTGTTTGCAGAAAAAAACAAAACTGATTATCTAGGTTTGATAGAATAAAATTCATATCCAGATTTCTAAGGCATTCTTGTTTACAATATGGCAAAAGAATCCAGGTGCAATGGCTCGTGTATTTCATCCCAGCTGTGAAGAAATAAAGGCAGGCAGATCATTGAGTTCAAGGCCAGCCTGGTCTACATAGCCAGTCCCAGACATCAAAGTTTATATAGTGAGACTTTGATTTAAAGCAAAACCAAGATAAACAACAGAAAGAACAATTAAATGTTATTTTAAGATGTCTCTAAAATTTAAAAAATATTATCTGTCTTAAAACACAACGTCAATTGCTTATCTGATTAATGGAAGCCATAAGGAAATCAGAGACATATAAAAACTCAAGAAGATGCTTGCTCTCAGTCCCCTGAATTCCCAACAGCACCTGTAAATGTTTCCTAATAGCTTGGTGATAGTGAGCTGGAGCAGACGCACAGCTATTCAATGGTCACAACAGCGTTTCTTCAAAGTTAACAAATTTGAACACATTTTTAATTAGGGAGAAGTTCAATGCTTCTTCCTAATACCAGTGGAAGGCAGCGACAGGGGACCTTACTATCCACTGAAATAGTCTTTTCATTTGAGCACAAGGTCCTGGGGAGGAGGCCTCTATAATTCAGTCCTGCCACTCATAGCCTTCCACACATCATCGTCATGGGCATGAATGGTCATGGGCAGAACAGAGCTTAGTGCCAGGGGACTGTCTGCAAAGTCCTGAGGATTCCAACTGCTAGCATAAGGCTCAGATGTGCAAAAGGGAGACATAAGAGGGCCCTACACAGTCACAATCTCCAGTACTGTCTGTTTGTATACCAGCCATCTCTGAGTCAAGAGAGACATGATGCAGTTGGTGCCTCTTTACTGAGGCAATTGGGAACTATATTAAAAAAGCATATTTTTTCTGAAGAAGAAAATGGTATGGTAGAAATACAGGGTGGGTACTTTGCTGCTTAGCAACTCCTGTCATATTTGATTACTAAGTATTTTTAATCATAGGGACTTATGTAGATAGTGGCCATCTTAAAATAGCAAATAATAGTCGTTTTTATTTTGTCTTTTCAAAGAACTGAGATGCAATAGTTTCTTTGGAAAAGGAGGCTAATAAAGCCAACTGCTTATTTAAATTATTATGGGACAAACAGAAGCAGCTGTATACTATTACATGTAGAAGCTGTTGACATAAAACCAGTAATTTTTGTTTTGGGAAACCAAAGGTACCATTCCCATTCTAGTGTTGAGTGCTATGATTTGATCCTGATTGGATAATATCATTTTATTGTGCAGACAGAAAGAATTCCCCTGACTGGCTTCACTGAGAAGATTTGAGAATGCAGTGGCCAAAAAGGGTTTCCAGATAGGTAATGTGGCTCAGTTTTCTGGCTTTGCAATAGTCCAGTTTCCGGGGAAAATATTCTGTTGCACATAGCATAGTTTCTGGTAACTTACCATAGTTACCTGTTGTTAAATAACCACAACTATCAAAATAATGACACAATGAAGGAAGGTGGTGTAAATATTGCTTAAGGACGTATGTGTGTGTGTATGTGTGTAGGTATGTGTGCGTGTATGTGTGTGTGTACTGAATCATCATGATGTAGACCATAAAACAGACAATGAAAATAATGCCCAGCAAAAGTAGACCCAAGTCATAACAGAAACATTCTATGTGCTTCAGAGTAAGTAGTAACTCAGAAAGTAGGTCAGAAAATTGGCTGTTTACCAATGCACAGTCAAACACAGAAAAGGCACCCCAAATCATGAAGGGTCCACAAATCTCAACATGTTCCTCAAACTCACTCTCGTGTAAATAACTTACTCTACATGGAGACCCTGAGAACTCCAAGATGGCTGAGGCGTCTGTCGGTGCAATACAGGAAAAGAACTAAAGGAGCTCAGGGTGCTCTGATGAAAAATTTTATTACAGAGAGAAAATGGTTATAAATAATTTTGCAATATTTATAATTTGTCTGGGCTGATTTCTTTCACACTTAAATGAATTAAGAACTATTGGGAGAGATGGAAAAGCTTGTGTGTGTGTGTGTGTGTGTGTGTGTGTGAGTGTAGGGTCATCTCTGTGTTATTTTGAGTGATCTAGATATAGAAAATATGGTAGAGCATTAGTCAATCAGGGATTCAGAAAGAACAAGAGAAAAGATAAATTAATGTCTCTCTCTAATGTCTCTCTCTCTCTCCTGCTCAGAGCTGGGAAGCAATGTCTTGCACTTGGCCAGCAGAATGCTAGATTCTCTGGTCTCTGGACTATAGGATATATAGAAGTTGCTCTTCAATTCTAGGACATTTGGTCTGGACTGAGCCAAGCAGGGCCTCCATCTTGCAATAACCTTTCTTAGTCTTGATAGGGATGGGACCAAGCAGCCATTATATCCTCACTCTATCTCAAGCTATACCATCTATACCAATGTGAATGTGAGTGCCTACTATCAGTTCAGTGTCTCTAGAGAACTTTGACCAACATCTATAACCCCAATAGGTAACCGAATAAAGTTGCTGTTTCTTAAAGTCATTCAAGTGCTGACTTGAATACAATGGATTGTGCATTTGTTAAAATGCTTGCTGTAAAAACAGGATCTAATTTTAGATCTTCAGCACCTATAAATATACATGCGTGGTGGCATATGTCTATAACCCCAGTACTAGGGTTGAATAGTAGGATCTCTGGAGCATGCTGGATAGCCAGTCAGCCATTCTGGTGAACCTTACATTGAGTGAGAGACTCTGCCTCCTAAACTGGGGAGAGTGACTGGCTAAAGCCTGTCCACCCCCACATGTACACCATATCCCAACAATCATCAAACACCCACATGTAGAATGTATGGCAAACAGAGGGAGCTCTAAAATGATTTGTTGAAATCTAAATATTTAATCTTCTCTGACGTAAATAAACCCGAGGCTTAAGAAAGGCTGTACCATAGATGCCTCTTAGAGTTTTCTACAGAATCAAGTTTCAGTAGATTTCATCCTCAAGTTGCTCCATTCTTTATTTTTGGACTATCATCACGCTGTGGCTGACGGTACAGTTCCTCAGTGCCAAGTAGCTCAACGGAAATGGCTTTCCTGGCAAGGGCCCCTAGGGAATCACAACCCTGAAAGAGCCAATGGTGGGCAAAGGTATTTTAGCGAAAGAAGATGCTACTCAGAACCTCCCCACAAGTTCGTACTTTTCATTGTATCAGTATAATTAATGACTCGTGCTACAAGAGGGTTTAATATGAAAATCGTAGAATTGCACTAGGGTTTCTGGATGGGGGTTACTTATGTTAACGAAACTCTGCTGGCCTGTACACCCGACACTTTCCCCACCTGACACTAGTGGCATCTTGTCATTAAGTTTGTCTGAAATGTGTAATCAGTTACAATTCTGAACTTTGTTACATCCTTTGTTAGCTAGTTACATCCTTTTTTCTATCATGTATGCATGAAATCACAGATAGGGGTGCAGGTATGCTCATGCACATGCGCACACGCCTGCACATGTGCACACACACAAACCTGTAAGTCAAATGTACTTGTTCTGTCCACTTGCAAGACTTCTGCCTGGCCATCTCCATCCTAAACATAGTATTTCACCTTCATCTCCAAATGGTTTATATATGATCCGGTCCTGGTCCTGTGGCAATATATCTATCTTGTCACAGTCATGTCTTTAATGCTTGTTAATTGCTAAGTCTCCACATTCGCACCACAGGGAAATTTCTTACTTAATCAAGTGACAAACTTGAACAGCTAAGCAAATCCCAACAATCAGATATAGGAATGTATAAAGCTCATTTATAGTTTATAGACTACCATGTTACAGACAATGATCACACAAATAGATATTAAAGTTTTGTTTTATGTGACACATTGGAAATGTCCACGTAGTCACAAGAGAGAGTACTTCTGAGGAAATTGTCCAGTGTAGCAGAGCTGCCGATGGTTTAGGAAAATGTTTTACCAAAGGCTGAATAATTGGAGAGAATTTGGTGCGACTGCAGAAGTAGATGCCATAGTGTAATGTTTTCAGCTGAACTGGAAGAGCGGATGAGACTTCCATAGGCCTTGTCGTTACTGCCACAGGCTTGAGTTATTTTCTTTCTCTGGACAGTAATAGTAAACCACTGAAATCTCTCATAGAAATTGACATAGGTGGAAGAATTAGATCTTGTAAAAGAGACCTTTAGGTGTTCATAGACATGATGGTAACAGTTTGAATCGAGGAGATGATGATCAAACAGGCAAGAAGAGGATGTGTTTTGGGGATGGTTAAAAGCAAGAGATAACTTGGGTGTGTGCTTGAGTGGAAATGGGAAACACAGACAGGGATGGCCTGGGTCCTAGTTATCCTCTGCTGTCAGTTTGACAGCTGAGAGAGGATTCCCACTGATGAACTGACCAGATCACCCTGTCCTCCAGGCATGTCCGTGGAATTCGGTCTGGACTGTAAAAACATTGACGCAGTAAGGCCCAGCACCGTGGTCATCCCTGTTTACTGGGTCGATGTCCTGACCTATCCACGGTGCTTGCTAAGCACAAAGCTGCAAAGGGACCCATGCAGCATCGTTGTTCTGCTTCAGGTTCCTGTTTAATTCCGCCACTGGCTTCTCTCAGTGATGGACTGTGACCTGAAACTATAGGCCAGATAATCCTCCCCACTTAACTTGTTTGTGGTTTCTTGTATTTGTTTTTGTTTTGCTTAGAGTGCTTTATCATAACCACAGAAATGAAACTATAACAGTCTAAATCAATGGTTCTCAACCTGTGGGTCACAACCCCTTCGGCAAACCTTTATCTCCAAAAATATTTACCTTACAGTTAATGACAGTAGCAAAATTATAGTTATGAAGTAGCAACAAATAGTATTTTAGGGTCGGAGGGGTTACTGCAACAGGAAGAACTGTGTTAAGGCGTGGCAACATTAGGAAGGTTGAGAACCACTGGTTGAGATCCATGGTTTACATGACTTGCACTGCTATTTGAGATATAAAACACAAGAAGACAAAAATATTAAAGATATGAGGTACTTTTGAAAAAATCAACACGAAAGTTTTAAGGGCTATTAGGTCACCTGGAGCTCAGAGGAAAACATGGGCCTCAAGAAAGTGCACAACAACAACAACAACAACAAAGAAAGTGCATAACATAACATCAAAGGTGCACAGCAGTTGAATAATGGGTATCGACTAGGATTTTGCTTTGTGACAGTAAAGGCAAGCAAAGATAAAAAAAAAAAAAAAGAAAGAGGAAGTCACAGAAGAACCAACAGCAATATGCAGTGGCCAAGGAACAATGGGGCGGAGTGAAGGAAAAAAAGAGAGAGATGCTTTTGCCAGACAGGAAGAGAATTACTCCAAGTCAGACAGTACTGAGCTCCAAGTCAGACAGTACTGAGCAAGGGCATTAGTCAGGGTTCTCTAGAGTCACAGAACGTATGGGAATTTGTTGATGGCTTACAGTCTGTAGTCCAACTCCCCAACAACGGTCAGCAGCAGCTGTGGATGGAAGTCCAAGCTAGATCCACATTTCTCTCACAGGCATAGTGAAAACACAATATTCATTTTCTTCAACTTTTGGTTACTGTCCCTAATGTATTTTAAGCTATTCTTTCTTATGGATCCTCATCTAAGGCCTGTGACTTTTGACTCTGTTCATATGATTCAAGCCCTTGTCAAGGCCAGGTAAAGCTCAGCCCCAGCTACACTCGTTATCCCCGTGGCTTTCCCCAACCTTTCTAGTCCTGGTATTGACACTATCTCCAAGCAAAGCATTGGTCTATGACCCTCACCACAAGCACTTCCCACCAGCTTCCTCAGTGAAGGCCACATGGCCAAAGGATAAAAGAAGATCCATAAGAAGAAAACCATAAGGGCTGGAGAGATGGCTCAGCAGTTAAGAGCACTGACTGTTCTTCCAAAGGTCCTGAGTTCAAATCCCACCAACCACATTGTGGGTCACAATCATCTGTAATGAGATCTGATGCCCTCTTCTAGAGTGTCTGAAGACAACATCAATGTACTTATATATAATAAATAAATAAATCTTTTAAAAAGGAAGAAGAAAACCAGAAAACCAATAAATATAGCAAGAATAGCAACAAAACCCAGACATATTTAGAAGGCTGAAGGAAAAACATGGGCCAATAGGTTATTTAAATTTTTTGAAATATTCCAAGCAGAAAATATAAGAAAAATTCAAGTAATACTGATATTACTTAAGTAGAATATATTTAGCAGAAAATGCTGTCATGGAGGAATAAGCATCAATGGACAGTAGGGTTTTTCAACACAGGGAACCTTTAATGTTCATAGACTGATGGGTTCTACACATCTTAGAATGTGAAACTTGGCTTCTTGGATTCTTTCAGTACACACTGATTTAAATACACTGTTATGCATTAGAACTAGTGAAGTGATGTCCCATAAAAGTGAACACCCTTTCAAATGGAAGGGTAAGGGGAAACACAAATTAAAACTAAAAGGGAGGACTTGAAGTGCCCATCCAATAGACTTCAGAGTATTTAGACAAATCTGACAGGTCTGTGCAAGGAAGGCTTCAGTTCTAGAGACACAACATGTTTGTAAGGGGACTAATACTTTAAAAAAAAACCAGACTATTATAACCAAATTCCTCTCTCAAATAAATGATATTTGGCCCTCTAGATGGCATGTTATTATGGCTTCAAGCATGGGAATAGGAAGAAAACATGGCAGTCATGTAAAAGGACGGTCCCTGAGCAGAGAGAAATTCTGCAATTCCAGAATTTGGAACACAGACTTTGGAACAGTATCAAAAACTGTACTAGGCTATCAGATGTCTATGGCATATCGTCTATGTGCAAGAAGGCTAAGAATTCATCTTCAGTAATTCCAGAGTGGACATCAACGGAAAGATGACAGCTATTCACTCTAGCTATTCAAGACTTTCTTGCCCAAGGCCATTCAGGAAATGCCCAAGGCCATTCTTTCCAAATACCCAGGTGCTATACTGACAAATAAAAAGGAGAAGAAGAGAGAATGGCTCAATAAATAGTTTGAACCAGAAGACATAGAAATGACTTATTATTCATCATAGAATAATTCTCCCTTGTTATGAGACCAGGAGCTCAAAGTGCTGAATGAAAGCTGGGTGTGGTGTTGCAGGAGTGAAACCCCAACACGTGAGAAACTGAGGCATCAAAAGTTCAAGGCCAGCATGGGTGGGCTATATTGTGAAATTAAAGGACTTAATTTTGCTTGTATGTTTTAATAGTGCATGGACTGTAACTGTTACATATACGTGTGCACGAAAATTTACCTAGTAGTATATACAACGTGTGCTGCCTTTCGTTATTTCACAGTGACTACTGCAGTCTGCATAATATTCTACTTCTTGATGGGTTCTCTGTGCACCCATACATAGCAATCATTAGCAGAATTTTCCACATGGAAATTTCCACTTCAACTTTTATTTCACGTTTGTGGCACTTAAAACTGGCATGGTCACTAAGCACAAAATGATAGTGCATTATTGTGCTTAAGGAGTTTTTGTTTCTTAAGTCTATCATCACACAGACTTTGGAACACTATCAAAAACTGTACTAAGTTATCAGATGTCTATGGCATGTTGTCCACATGCAAGAAGGCTAAGAATTCATCTTCAGTAAAATGAATGTATTCGTGGCAGGTCCAGGAACATTACTTCAACCTCAGTGCCATTAGGAATTAGGTTACTTCAGTTTGCAGATTTGTCTTTGGACCTTGTTTTCTGTCTCTTCCTAACATGATGGGTGCAGTGAACCCAGTGAACTCCCAGAAGCACATACACAAAATGCAACACCCAAGGTCAGCATAGGGGAAGCCTCTTCCACAAGGCCTCTTTCAATAACAACACTATCCCTAAAGCACTTTGGCTCCAGGGGAACTTCTTCTGAACCTCGACACCAAATGCTAAGCCAATCATCATAAGAAAAGTACACAGAATACAATTGTGTTTGTCAAATCCAGGTTAAGTTGAGCCAAGGAAGGCAAACACTGGAATGGAAGCATGGTAAACATATGTCAGCACGAAGGAGGAGTCTTTTATGGACAACCAAAAGGTCAGACCAGCACATTTGTGGAATCAAAAGCAAATCCTCATAACTCTAATGTTAATCTTCGGACGTCTGAACTCATTGTAGTTCACTGGCTTGTAGCTCATTGTAGTTGGGAACTTTTGGGAAGTTGTTTCATTTGGTCAAGTGAAAGCAAAGTCAATTCAACATATTCATCTAGATTTTTCCAGCTGCAGCTCCTTAAGAGTGAAGCAAGACAAACAAGAACAAGAGTGTACAAAACACTGGGCCAGCCCAGTAAGCCCAGTGATATTCAGCAGCAATGTAAGAGATGGAGAGTCAGTTGGTCCACATTAATGTAAAATTCTAAAGAATGAGGCCTTTTCTGTCCAAAGAAGTGGAACGACATGTATGGGCTTCTCATATTTAAAGATGGTGTCATGCATTTAACTATAGTGATCAAGGGCAAAGCCATTTGAGTTGTCCCTGCCGTCTCTGAGCAACATTTTCATTGTTCTGAGACTTCCATCCATAAAAGAAACACTCCAACCAATTTTTGCATCTTTTTCCTTGAACTTTTAAGAGGAACTATAAAATCAAATATAAAAACATTCTTTGGATCGCTCTTTGATTTTCCTCTGCATGTAATAAACATCTCTATTTTAGCAACAGGCAGTTACATAAAAGCTCTTTCTACCACTCTGTTTCCAGGGACTGGGCTGTGCTCTCAGGGCTGGAGCCTTGGTTAATTCTTCTGTGTGTTCATGGGCCACCTGGCAATGAAACTCTTGGCCAAATTAGTTTGCTGATTTTGTTATGAACATGACTAAGAGCCTTTTTTTAAAGGGCTCACTGCTCCAAAAATAGTTGCACTGAATACTTTTTTCCTTCAGGCATTTTATTTTACTTTATTTTAAAGGTATCAAGTCCAATTTATCTCATTGTAATTTCCTAACTTCAAAGATGGTATTAATAATTCAGAAGGAAAAACTGCACAAATATTATCGTGTAAACTACAAGGGGTATGTATTCATCACATAGCCAATGATCAATCAAGTACCATATATCCTGCAAATTCCCATATTCCCAATATGCTTATACATGTCATCAGTCCATGTGACATCATAAACATAAATATTTCATTTCACTTCTGTAGATATCCCCTTCTCCCCATTGCTTGGAAATTTGCTAGTAATAAAAACAAAACTAAAGTAAACTAAATTTGGTGCCATTCCCAGACAGAGGCCTTGTCAGCTCACAGATTACAGAGTGTGAGGGACCAATGGAAGGATGGAAAACGATTCATTCCCAACCCTCACTTTGTGAGCAGACTCTAGTGCTTGCAATGCACACTGGGCTCACTCATTTTCCAGACCCAGTGAACAGAACTTTTCACCCAATCATTTTTGGATGAGAGCATTCACATGTTACCCTTAATCTTTAAACAATTTAACCACGTTTCTCTTAGGAATGGGAAGGTTCAAATCAATGGGGCAACTGAAGAGAATGTAACCAAGGAGACAGGCGCAAAGATGTGGGCTAGGCTAAAGGAAGCACTAAAGGATGTCAGAACATCCCAGAGGTTAAAAAAGCAGCAAGCTATTCCTATCCAGTCCTATGATGTAAAAAGAGGAAAAACTGCCCAAAAAAGTCAATAAGGAATCTGGAGAACAAGGCAGATCCTCAAGGACATGTCCACAAAGGTTATCCCTTGTAACCTTACAGTAGGACGGAAAAGTCCATCTGGATAAGCCAATGGAGAATACCTAGCACACAAAATACATCCCTGAGTTTGTATCTCTGTTCTTGTGTTTGCTTTTAAAGAATTATAAAATCTAAGCCTCACAAACAAAAAGAAGTGATCTGGGTTCCTTTCAGCTTCTGGAGGCTCTAAAAAGAGGCTGAATTGTAATCCTAGAGGGGAAAATTTAGATAAAGAGCACAGGAGAAAGACTCTCAGAGCTAAATAATTAATTGGAACAAAACCATGAGATACAGAGACACTGATAGCTACTAATTGGCACTGAAGTTACAGGTCTGGAAAGTCTGAGAATACAAGCTGCAAAGACTGAGGAGAGCTACATAAAAGGGCGTGGGCGATGGGGAGGATTTAGATTTCAGTAGAATGTGTCTCCTCATTTCGGTGAGAGAATTTTAATAAGATCTAAATTTGAATTTAGATGTATTGGATGTCATGTTGGATGTGGGGAGGGAGGGAGGTAGGCATATGTGCCACGAGTCATGAGCACGGTTCTGTAAGACAACTTGGGTGAAACTAAGACACGGGGAAGGCCCAGTGAGAAAGGAGATGGACCTGAAGTTATTACCATCAATCTGGATAAAGGCTTTAGCAATGAGGTTGCAGTGAAGACTCGTCCCTTTTTTAAAATCTATGTTCCATATACCTGTCTATTGCAGAAACATACATCGATTTTCATATCAACACACACTGGATTAAAGCAATACTACAGTGAACAAAAGAAGATGCCTTTTCCTGTCCTAGTGTGGTAGGTAGGCCTACTGGAGAAACAAAGGCACTTAACAATGAGTTTTTCCTTCAGTTTTGAATGCTAGTCCCCTGAAGAAATAGAGAGTCCAGAAAGGAGATAACTCTTTTAAAAAGAGGATGTGGAGGAGAGTTGAAGGGCTTTCTCTCTGAGAAACTGATACCTAGGCTGAAATCTGGAAGACCAGAATGTGTTAACTAGGTTAATCAGGAGAGAAGGAGCTGGGGATGACATACATCTGGAGTCTCTGACCTCAGGACGCTGAGGGTAGGTCTGTCTCTTGAGCCTAGGAAATGGAAACTATCTTGGGCAGCAGTAAGATTATCTCTCAAAACAACAGTTGTTTTCTTTTTAAGTCAGATGTTGTTGTTGTTGCTGTTGTTGTTGTTGGTGGTGGTGGTGGGGGTGGGGGTGCAAGCAAAAGCTCAGTAAGAACAGAGCATGGCCAACAGACTTGAGAATGAATGCAGGAAGTACAGGGAATTAAACAGCAGGAAAAGGACAGATTTTATAAGGTTTCGAAGGAAGACCTAAATTTAGTGTCTAAGGCCCTAAACAGCTTGATGTGGTTCTAACCATGTCAACCAAAGAGACAGGATGCACACTAAACCATAATCTCCTTTGAAGTCTAGTTGCCTAATCAATCTAGATTTGCTAACATGCTTTGTTCTCTGACCAAAGAACACAGCCAACAAATAAACCATTCTTTTGGTGTGTGTGCAGGCATGTGGCAATGAGAAATCAAAGGGAGTAGCTGTCTTGATTGGCCACTTTCTGCATTGCTTGAGACAGGGTCTCTCCCTGAGCCAGTAGCTCATCAATTCAGCCAGACTGGAGGACCAGTCTAATTTCTTTTGCCTCTGCCTACTCGGTGTTGGAACTGCAGACGTGGACTGGGGAGACTGACTCTTTCGCATGGGTGTTAGAGATCAAACTCAGGTCCTCATGTTCCCATAGCAAACACTTCACGAACTGAGTCACCTGTTTCCTCAGGTCAGTACCTAAGCATCCTTAACAAGTACCTAGCAATGCGTAGTGGGGATCAAGCACTTTCCAAGGCACTGAGTTGTAATCCTAATGACTCAGACAACTGGTACTGGGCCTTGAGCCAGCTTCCTACATATACAAAGCAATAGGTAAGCAGAGACTTCTGGAGAACTGGCAAGAAGGAACAAGCTTCTTTTTAAGTACAGATGGAGAGAGTTGTTTGTTCTCTGAGCACGCCCCGGCAAGACTGTGCACTAAGAGGAATAATATGCCATTGCTGCTTTCTTTCAGAGACCCTTAGTTTTAGAATGAGAAGATTAAAAGAAGTATGGGCCACCACAAGTGACAACAATATCTACATTATGGCCTGCAGATCAGTTTAAGAGACTCAGGTAGGTTCACAGGACAAGGGACTCAGATTTATAAATCAATGGAAGATGGTCTCAACAGCGGAGGATGCAAGGAACACAAAGAGGTACCAAGAGTGTTCAGATGTTCAAAGACAACTCCTTACAAGTGAAAAAAAATGGTGGCACTGGAGAAATGGCTCAAGGGCTAAGAACATTGTTCTTAGGGCATTTCATAACTCTTCTACTTTAGCTCTAATATCTTGAACCTTCTTCAGGCCTACATGGACACTAGATACATATGTATGTGCACATACATGCATGCAGACACTCATAAAAGTGTCTGCATAAAAGAAGAAATAGCACTTAAACAAAGAGAATAACAAATGCACTAAATATGATAGGAAATGGGGATTTGGGGATGAACAGATGGGGCATGATCTAATATGGCAGACCATATGCCATCTATGCTATATGGCAATTAACGCCATACCATGATACAGCAAACAGATTTTAGAGAAAAAAGTTTTTACTAGGAAAGCTACATTAGAAAGTATTAAGATAAATATTTTGATTCAAAACAATAATAATGTAATGATTAAAAGCACAAGCTGTGGGGTCGAATGCCATTAGAACAGCTTCCTCTATAACTACACCTCCTAATAAAATGAAGGTAGAGCGGACCTAGGTCACTTATTATAGATGATGCTTGAAGGTCAGGCGAAAGACTCTGCTGTGTAATTGTGTTCATAAGAAATATAAATCTGGGAAAGGCCAAGCCACAGCCACAGAAAGACCAGTGGGCAGTGAGGAAGGGATAGAGCGTGC
This sequence comes from Apodemus sylvaticus, assembly GCF_947179515.1. Classification (NCBI taxonomy): domain Eukaryota; kingdom Metazoa; phylum Chordata; class Mammalia; order Rodentia; family Muridae; genus Apodemus; species Apodemus sylvaticus. The sequence continues at coordinate 15,761,366 of NC_067480.1, forward strand.
ACACAGGCACACAGAGAGCTCTCGGGGGCGATAGAAATGTTCTTATTGTATCCATTACTCAGAGGCACATACTTGCAAATGTTTACCAAATTGTACACTTAAAATTCCCGAACTTTAGGTATACACCAAATAAGCTGATAAAAGTCAGGAAAAAATCGTGCAAAAGTGCAAAATTAGGAAGCAGTTGAAATAAAAGCATTGAACGTAGGAATGCCACTTCCACTCGGAGGGACTGGGGGTGAGGCTCATGACTCATAATCCACATTAATACACACTGGCAGGTGTGGGGGTGGATGGTATTCATGAGATGGAGAGAATTCCTTTTCCTTTATTTAAATTTTACTTCATGGATTTTTGTCAGTCAGCAAGCACTATTTTAGGCTCGGTGGATACAGCAATGGACAAGACCATCAGTCTGATCAGGAGGTATTGCTATCAGTCTGGTCAGGACTTCAATAAGATGGTACTAGTGGAAATTCACACAATCATAAGTAACACATGCGATGTTTGTCTATTGTCCTAAGGAACTGATTTTAACTGGTGGACAAAACTGCACATGTTTACCATGGAAAGCACATTGTTTCCGCAGACTTCTAGATTTAGCTAATTATCACATTATTGTATTATTGTTTTGTTTCATTTTGTTTCATTATCACATTATTGTTATAATGTATTGTTTCATTTTGTTATCATTTTAATGATTAGAATATACATAGGAAATCTATACAGTGTATCTCAAGAAAGACAGACTGCACTTATTTCAATGAAGAGATATGACATTATCTGGGAGATGGCCCAGAGTGATATACAGGCAGACTTCCTGCTTCTCCCACAAAGGTAATATTATAAATAATGTAATAGTAGCAAGATTATTATATTCATTATAATACACAATATGTTAAGGGAATGACAGTGAATGATATCTAAATACTGAGAAAGGAATATAGGGAACAAAAATGACAAGATATTGAAAGGCTGTAGAGGGGCTAAGAAATAGCCCAGAAGACTGATATTTATTAAGAAAGGATTTGAAAGAATAATTTTCTTTCCCATGCTCTGGCATAAATGGCCTTTGAAACTGTAGGGTTGTGGGCATAGCTCAGTGGTAGAGTTCATATCTAATGTGAGGTTCTGAGCTGTAAAAGCCTGAATTGACTCTGTGAATTCAGACACGTGACACACATGCCGAGACTCACAAGGTCTCAGTTTGCCTTGCAGGGAAAGTGCCTTCTCAGTGATGTCCTGCGTTGACTGACATGAGCAGACAGCATTATCTTAACTAAATTAATGTTCTTCACGACAAATGTAAATGAAACAGGCAGAAACAGGTTTGCAAACATCCCCCTTAAAAATTTCTCACCTACAATAAATATATTCTAGAGAGGGGTTCGTTTGTAAAAGAAAGCAAACTATCTAAGATTCAAGCATCTCCTAAGTTTTTTTGACAGCTGACACTTTGAGATCTTGGGGAGAACACACTGCATAAGGTAGTGGTAAGAAGAAAGACACCATTTTCTAATCAACTAGAGATTTCCACGGGGCAGCAGACTCCAAAGCCTTAAGACAGTGGAGAGTTGGAGACTTGACCTTTGGGCTATCAGAGGGGGTTTTCTTTTTTTGGCTTGTTTTTCCAACCAAAGTGGAGAACAGAATTAGATCAGTGGGCAGCAAGTGCATGGGACACCTTATGTGCTTCTTCTGACTCCCACCACCTTTGACTGAAGGACTACAGGTCCCATAATTGATGTCTATGGGTTTCCAAACTCCAACGTACTGTGCTGATTAACGAAATGATAGGTACAAGGTAGAATGATATTTACCTCTTGTGGAGACAAAAATTTCATGTTGAGTAAGGTAAATTTTTGCTTTCAGCTCTAGATTATTTAGGGCATGAACTTCATTTCCTGACTCCTTGGGCACAATTTTCTCCACTTGGTACCATGGAGTGGCTATAATAGCAGAATAACAACATAGCTACCATTTGTTAACTTCTAAACTTGTTTGTCCCCACTACAATCACCTGGCTAATTCACATTTACTTCAGCTACCAATCTGTCTTCTCCCCACCGCTTTCACACACCGCCTTGAACAAATGAAAACACAACAGGAAACCACCTCTGGGTAGTGCTACGACATTTATGAAAAAATGATTAAGGAGATAAAATTAATATTTAACACATCTACAGTGTCAAAACTTAATATTATATCTGGCATAATGAGTTGTGGAAACTGAAGTCAACAGAATCTGCATTTCCTCAGCTAAATGATAATTTAGTTGGAAGCAAATGATTTAACCCTAATTCTGGAGGCTCAATGCACGAGATGTTCAATCCTATAAATAATGTGGGCTGAAATACTTCTGTGGAGTTTTTCTGTTTTTATTTAAGGTGATGCCAGTTTCTGTTGTGAGCTTAATTTTTATAGTTCTGTTTCCAAACTGTAACACCTAAATCTAATCAGGTAACACCTTCTTAGTTATCTACAAAATTATGAAATAAGGCCATCGAAGTGTTAACTTGTGTGTGAATAGAGATCTATGGAAATATTTTAAGCTCTCAGAAACACCACTGGCCCTTTCTAAATCAATGTTGCCATGGCAAATGTTTTCCTTTAATACCAGATTAGCTGAAGGTGGGAGTGAGACATGGTACACTAGAAATTTTATATACATTGCTCTCCAGCATTGCTCTCTGAAGCTTGCTAGAAGGGGCAGTTATCCCTGTAATGTACACATCTGATTTGTCTCCTTATCTTAAGCCAGGTACAGTGCACCGTGCATGAAAAGCTATCCTTGCCTTGAAAGAACATACTCTGTATTTTTCTTTTTTTCAAAGAATCCATGCAGAATGGTTCCAAAGGCTTTTCTTGAATAGAGTTAGTGAAATATTAATTCAGTCTACGTGTATCTGAAAATAAGAGAAACAGCAGATCTTCCTGGTGGCTAATAAGTGCAGGGAAGATCACCGTCCTCATTAATGTAGAAACAAGTGCACAGATGCCTTCCATAAATGTCTTCCGGACTGGCCATAATAGAAAAATGCACCCCCCCTACAAATCTGCCACTATTTGCTTTTAAACATGTAACAACTTTCCTAAACTCTTTAATTAATCAGTGTCCCTTAATGGCAGTGCTGCAAAGCAGAGGAATAGGAATTAAAATTTTATCAATTAGAGGCACTGTACAGAAAAAACCCCAGTAGAGATTTCTAAACATTAGAGGTTTATATCAGAACACAAGGCCCACTGTGCTGTTTTCAAGGGGGATATTGTTTACTTTGTTTTTTTAATAAATTCAACAGTTAGTATTAAAATAAGAGATGATGTTTTTAATGATAAAACAGATAAAATATTTTTAAAAATCTGCTGCAATCCTCCTCTACTATTTAAAGGTTTGGAACTACAGGCACTTCTTTCTGCATCTTGGTTGTCTGGCTAAGCACATATCACCAAATGGATGAGAAAGTCCACCCAGGTGTCTATCAGGGTTTTGTGTTAAACGGGCTTAATTAGGGCAGAATCACACTTCACACTCACATATATGTGTATATACATACTTGCATGGAACATGTGTGTGTCAGGGACTCTACACTATTACTCCAATTTTTTAAGACAGGCTCTTTCTGGAGTCGGGATGGCAGCTAGCAAGCCCTAGCAACCCTCTGCCTCTGTACTTCACAGCACTGGATCCCAGGTGAGTGGAAGCCAGATGCGCCTTTTTATACTTTGCTAGGATCTAGACTAAGGGCCTCATGCTCACGCTGAAAGCACTCACATCCACTGAGCCACACCCCTAGCCTTTCACATGGTGCTGGTGATCTGAACTCAGATCCTCATGTTGAGTTTTGAGTCCCCCCCCCCAGCACTCACATATGGCTTCCCAATTGTATTTCAGTCAATTTTACCCAATCGTATTTCAATCATCTACAAAGACTTATTTTATATATCTGAAATGATACTTTGGTACTTAAGACATATAACTTTTGTTACCGGATACAATGACCTTTTAATTTATCAGTCGACTTTTTAAAAGATGAAATTATGAAGGGTACACTCCTGATACATTCATTTGTTCATAATCTTAGTTCTAGATCTTTATAGACATGCTAAATTTTTCTTTTCAATGATCTTTCCTCACCACATTTTTCAACTTTTACTGTTTGTCTCCATAGATGTTTTTCTTAGGAAATGTGAGAGAGATGTAGATTCTAACCTTCTTCTACAAGGTGTTCCAGAATATTTTGCCTGTGATGGTTCTAACTAATGAGGCATTGTCACCATGTTCTCAATGCTCTAGATGATCCTCATGGTTCATTTCAACAGTCCTGTGGGCTCACTGTACAGGACTCGATATTTTCTAGTATGATAACATTTACTGAGCTTTCTACATATTAATGGATTCATCCTCAATCTCATCAGAAACTGTCGGTCCCATTATACAAAGGAAACGACAGAAAAATCTCATCTAAGATGCTGCAGCTAGTCCTGCACCTCCCACAGCTAACAGAATCCCCTTGATCCAGCCCAAAACAGGCTCTTCCAACTCTTCTTGGCTAGGCTTAATCTTCATCTACAAGAACCTGAATAAAGACTGACTGTTTTGCAGCTTGACCCTGCATCACTAAGATGAAATGGGAACCTCCTCAAAGTGCTTACTTAAGAAAATTCTAGTTGTGGAAACAAATTTGCTGTCTAGCCTAGCCACACCTGAGAAAACAAAGCCTCTGGCTCCCAGACCCTGGAAGTGGACAGAATAACAACTTTGGCCACTGCCAGCAAGCAGACTGCTCTGGTCCAATCTCATCTATCCTGACTAATCCTTGTAACTTCTTCCTTTCCCGACTCTCCGGAGTCCCAGTTGTTTACTCCATGCCTTCACTCCCTAATCCCCCCCTTTACAGTGCTCAGTCACTTCAGCAGAAATTGCAGTTGCTTGCAGTTCACACAGGATTTTCTATCTCGCTGCAACAGTTATCACCATTCAAAATGTGCCTCACAGCGTTGTGGCAGCCAGTTTTGTTTACCTCTGACATGACTTCTAACACAAGCATGAGGGGTAAGAGCAAAGACTGGAAAAGGCATCAGGAACAGACGAAGAGCTGTGGAGGGTTGCTTTAAAGGACTTTTAACTCTTAAGTCCTTTTTAGTTTTAAGTCTTAGTGGTGTTGGCAACATCTGAAGTGTCGAGAAGGGTGACATGGCCCGACTTCGACTTTAATAAGATCCTCACGGCTGCTGTGTAGAGCACATTCTAGGGATGTAAAGGTACAAAGCAGGCCAGTTAGAGATATCATAATAGTGTAAGAAGAACACATGGTTCTCCAAAAGAATGGGAGAGATGGCTATGGTGACGAAGTCTGGATGCTGCTGTGTTTGCTGATGACACCAATAGAATGTACTGGCATATTGCTTATAAGCCATGAGAGGGAATGTCATGTTGATAAAGATGCTAGTGTATTTTACCTGGAAAAATTATATAGCAGGAATCGCTACTTACTGAGATGATTGAAGTAGGAAATGCAATGTTCCAAATAAAAGAACTCAGGCTTACAGGATCATTTAAATATGAATACTGAATACTAAGGAAAACAGATGAAGGGACTGATAACCCTGCATTGATACTTCTATTCTTCCTGTTCTGTAAGCCAGTCAAGGTTCATGAGATACCAAAGGTTAAATCCATTTATTAGCCTAAATGACAGATGCGGTTGTTTCAGTTAGGGACAGAGAAATCGCAGCCCATGAGCTGGCTGGTTATTTTGGCAGATTTAATTCCATTTTGGAACAGAGCTAAGCCCTTCCTTTCCGTGTTCTCTATAGCTGCTTTCTGAGTATAATAGTCAAGAGGCTGTATACCACATAAGGGGAAGCATTTACTATCCAACATGTTAAGAAATAGTATGCTGAACTATGGTTTCTATTTAGATAGGACTGGTGGAAAATAGTCCTATCTAAATAGGACTATTTAGAACAACTATATATTTTGTTCCAGCTATTTTTGAACAAAATAGGGTAAACTTGCTTTTTAATGTATCTTTTAACAATTAGGGGATGAGAAGTTACTGAAAGTTCAGATCAACAGCCTTCCTTTCTTCTTGTATGGAAGTGTTTAAGAAGGGCCTATTTGGGGATTTTGGATGGACTCAGCAATCTGTATTTTGTTTAACAAAATAATTATACATATTTTTATAAGTATGTATATTTAAATATACACATATAAAATAAACAGCAACATTCTCTGTTACTATGTATTATTATTCATTATATATGATAGTTATGCCTCTTGGTGTATGAGGTACATAGCTACTTTGTCTTTTAGTCAATTGTACCATTGATAGTAGCTAAATTTCTCCTCACATCAACTGTTAACAGATTCGTAGAACAGAATTATAAAATAAGCATTAGTTTCAGATTCAAGTTAATGTGAATTTGAAGTTGTGTTCTATTTACGGGACATTTGGCTGTGGTCAGGTTATTTTAATCTCTCTTGGACTCAATTTCTTATGCCAAAAAAAAATGAATAAAATAGGACCTTGAGTAGGATCTTGTCTGTTATTTAATTAGACAATGTTTATAAAGTGTGCAATAATAGTAATGTGTAATAAACACCCGAACACTCAAAAATATGTTCTCTCCCTGAAAAATGCTTAAAAGGAACAGAACATAGTAAAAAGAACCCAAATCTTACTGAGAAAATTGATAGTCACAGGTAGTTTTTTAATGCACAGATGCCTCCCTCCTACTCCCTGAGGTATAAGATTAAATATAAAAAAAATGGAAAATTAAAATCTCTAGCCTTCTCTTGAAAATGTACATTAATTTTAGTGTGTGTGTGTGTGTGTGTGTGTGTGTGTGTGTGTGTATGTTCCTAAATATATAAATTCAATCTGCTTACCCTGTGTAATGTTACTTTATGTTTTCAGGCCTAAGCATTTGGTACAAGATAATCAATTGCTGCTCTTCCCTAGGGAAGACATTTCTCAGGCTCTCCATGCTCCTTAGTTCTCCTTCTAGTTTTGTTTGTTTGCTTATTTGTTTTTTGTCTCTTGGTTTTACTATTTGTTATTGAGGACTGAATACAGTACCAGATGAACACAAAGCAATGCTCTACTGACCACATAATTCCTGGGAATCTACTTGAGTTTTGATTATATGAAGAACATTAAAGACTGAAACAAATAAACAAAACTGTATACTGGAGGTTGGTGAGGTGGCACAGCGGGTAAAAGGTGCTTGCCTCACAAACTTGACGATGAGTTTTATTGCCAGATTCTACAGTGGAGGGAAATATCAACTCCTGAATGTTGACCTTTGACTTCTACACACTGGCATATCTCCTCTCCTCTCCTCTCCTCTCCTCTCCTCTCCTCTCCTCTCCTCTCCTCTCCTCTCCCCTCTCCTCTTCTTTCTTCCCTTTCCTCTCTGCTTTTTTCTTTTCTTCCTCCTCTCTTCCTCTCATCTTTCCTCTCTTTCATACACATACTATTATAAATAAAATAAAATTTTAAAATGATATGGTAATAGAGTCCCAGTTACTTTTCCTGAACAAACTGGTTCAGGTTTAGTGGAGCAACTTTTAACGGCCGTTCTGAACTTCTATGGTATTGGGAAGAACCTCAGTGCAGAGACCTGACACAACAGGGTTCATTTTAGCATGACAATAATCTAGGATTGGATTCCATCTGTGCACTCAGTTAGTTCTCCTACTATGCGGATTACGCCTAAGGTCTCCTCCACTTCATCTGTATATCTGCTCACCTTCCTGTGGCAACCTACAGTTTTATTTCTCAAGCAAGAGAGTTCTGTCAGGTCTCATCTCTGCCACACACATTATTTCTAAAACAGAAGCAGTACTTCCTAACCGCTAGACTGGATGACGTATTTCTTGGACCTCTCTTGGCTATTGACACCAACGTCTTGCTTCCCCTCTTTATTCTCTGTCTCGATCATTTTCTTTTCCTTTCAGGTTTGTGCCTGTCTTGCTCAGCTCCCATCTCCCTTCTACCTTTAGTTTCTTCATACCAACACTCTTCATTCTCCTTGTGCTTCTGTCTCCTTTCTGCTGACCCAGGTCTGTGTTAGCTCCAGTTTTAGCCACATTGTAAGGCAAGAGTGGTTGCTCCACCCCCCCTCCCCCCCAAAAAAAACCACATACCTCCAGTCTCACACATCTGTGGCCACCTCACCAAGACTGCCATGGTGAGGAAGAGAGAGGTTTTGTTTCTGGCTGTCACTGACAGCCTGTCATGTTTCATGAATGCTTACAAGGTGCAACGTCTGTCGGTCAGTCAGTAAGCAGAGTATGTTAGATGGAGACTGCTGAAGGGATGTGGTGAGACATTCTTTTTTTTTTTCCGATATATTTTTTTATTTACATTTCAAATGATTTCCCCTTTTCTAGCCCCCCACTCCCCGAAAGTCCCATAAGCCCCCTTCTCTCCCCCTGTCCTCCCACCCACCCCTTCCCACTTCCCCGTTCTGGTTTTGCCGAATACTGCTTCACTGAGTCTTTCCAGAACAAGGGGCCACTCCTCCTTTCTTCTTGTACCTCATTGATGTGTGGATTATGTTTTGGGTATTCCAGTTTTCTAGGTTAATATCCACTTATTAGTGAGTGCATACCATGATTCATCTTTTGAGTCTGCGTCACCTAAATTAGTATGATGTTCTCTAGCTCCATCCATTTGCCTAAGAATTTCATGAATTCATTGTTTCTAATGGCTGAATAGTACTCCATTGTGTAGATATACCACATTTTTTGCATCCACTCTTCTGTTGAGGGATACCTGGGTTCTTTCCAGCATCTGGCAATTATAAATAGGGCTGCTATGAACATAGTGGAGCATGTATCCTTATTACATGGTGGGGAATCCTCTGGGTATATGCCCAGGAGTGGTATAGCAGGATCTTCTGAGGTGCCCAGTTTTTGGAGGAACCGCCAGACCTTGAAGCAATCCCACTAAAATCAGGGACTAGACAGGGTTGCCCCCTTTCTCCTTATCTTTTCAATATTGTACTTGAGGTACTAGCTCAGGCAATTCGACAACATAAGGAGGTCAAAGGGACAAATTTGAAAGGAAGAAGTCAAACTATCATTATTTGCAGATGACATGATAGTCTACCTAAGTGACCCAAAAACTCCACTAGAGAACTCCTATAGCTGATAAACAACTTTAGCAAAGTGGCAGGTTATAAAATCAACTCAAGCAAATCAGTGGCCTTCCTATACTCAAAGGATAAGCAGGCTGAGAAAGAAATTAGGGAAATGACCCCCTTCACAAGAGCCACAAACAGTATAAAGTATCTTGGGGTGACTCTTACCAAACATGTGAAAGATCAGTATGACAAGAACTTCAAGACTCTGAAGAAGGAAATGGAAGAAGACCTCAAAAAAATGGGAAAACCTCCCATGCTCATGGATCGGCAGGATCAATATAGTTAAAATGGCCATTTTGCCAAAAGCAATATACAGATTCAATGCAATACCCATCAAAATCCCAACTCAATTTTTCACAGAGTTAGAAAGAGCAATTCTCAAATTCATCTGGAATAACAAAAAACCCAGGATAGCTAAAACTATTCTCAGCAACAAAAGAAATTCTGGGGGAATCAGTATCCCTGACCTCAAGCAATACTACAGAGCAATAGTATTAAAAACTGCATGGTATTCGTACAGTGACAGGCAGGAGGATCAATGGAACAGGATTGAAGATCCAGAAATGAGCCCACACACCTATGGCCACTCGACAAAGAGGCTGAAAACATCCAATGGAAAAAAGATAGCCTTTTCCACAAATGGTGCTGGTTCAACTGGAGGTGGTGAAACATTCTAACCAGGTCGAACCTGTTTCAGATCACCCGGATCACCCATCCAGTTGCGAGTCACAGTTGCAAGCGAGACAAACCTCAACCCAGCTTGGATGAACTAGGCTAACATAAGCAATGGTGCCAAAAAGACTGAGATGACCAACAACATCCACTGGGTCAGCCTCTCTATAATGTGTTCTATTGTACTGTTCTAGGCGCGACGTTCCCATAAAGCTAGTGATACCAGGACTCCACGCTTGTCACACACGTGAGAGAGAAAGATGCATTCTTAGCAAAAGTCCTAATAGTTGATTGGGCTACTCTGGGACACAGATCTTTTGTGCAGTCAATCACTGTGGAAGGGAAGCCAGATCCAGCCATCTGCTAGCCCCAGTCAGTTTATTCCCCCTCTTGAGATGACTCCTGGGAACCACGAGGTCTTAGAGAAAGAGCGCAGAGGAGAGCAATTCTGCTGCAAAGGCAACCAAAAAATGGCCACCGCTCGAGGCAGAGTCCTGGGCCTACATACAGTGCAAGACCAACAGCAACAGTTTAAATACTGCATGCTTTCTTTCTGTGTAAGATTCTACAATCGGATAAAGGTTTATTTTATGAAAACAGAGATTCTCCTACATTTTTTTTTAAATCAACTCTTCTGGTTACTCATTCTGAGAGTAGTGGTTGCGAGAGAATTGTCTATCACTGCTGTTACTCAATAATAAGCATAAAACGATGTTTTCAAATCGTGCTAACTGATTATTTGATTAAAACAGTGATGTTCTTGTGGGGAATGTTATAAAAGACAAGATGTCTTTTAGACTGTTTTAGACAGAAGCTGGGTATGCTAACACATTCCTGTCTCTCATGCAGTGGGGAGGCCAAGGCAGGAGGAATACCATGAGTTTTGGGGGCAACTCACAGTATAGAGGGAAACAATCTTTACAAAAAAGAAAAAAAGAAAAGTAGATGACAAATTAGTGATTATTTTATATACTAAAAGAGAAGCAATGAAGCTTAAAGAAATGTAGTTAAAAACCACATTTTAAAACAGGGAACAAACTAACAAACAACTCATTTCTTCTGTGTGTGGGGGATTGTGGTCTTCTTGTTCTGTTTTAGTTTCATAGTTAAATACTAAAGAATGTAATTATAAAATTCAGGACCAGGACAGAAATAACAAAATGTGCAGAAGAGGTATCTGCCTGGTGACATGGCATGAGGAGATATGTAGGCTGTGTCTTACATAGCTGTAAAGTAGTTACAGATAATCATACTCAAGTCTTCAAATACTGTCAGATATTACCCTGAAGTAAGAGGCCTGTGTATTTTCTAGAGCTTCTGGTTGTCCATTTCAAAATCATTTTCTCCTCAATAAATGGAATACTTTTATTTTCCCAGTGCTAAAAGGGGAAAAGAGGAAATCGTGCATTATCTGTAAGACTGAGTCATCAGATGTCTCTCCCACATCCAGGCCTCTCACTGGCTGCAGCCCTTCAAAAGCACGGGGCTATCTTTTAATGACATACATAAATCCCCACACTGCCTAGCTGCAGAGCATAATTAATTCTGGCCTTCCATGCTTAATGAAACACCTTGTACACACTATACACGGCAGTGGTGCTGTGAGCTTCTTGCGTGTGCTAATGGGATGCCTAGCAACCTCGTTCGACTTCACATGCTCTGTGACAAGTCTGGGTGAACACTGCTGCTAGCTCTCCAAGACAGAGCTCTAGAAAATTCGTTCTGCCACCTGTGTGAATAGTTTTCTTACCTTTCCAAACCGTGGAATGTTTTGTGTTTCAAGTTCTTGGCATCAAACAGGATTTTTTACCGTAATGGTAGCTGCTTTGGAAGGGTACTTTAAAAACACAGTGATCTGGTAGATGCAGCTGCTCAGTGTTCTTTCCTTCATTAGAATCTGCTGCCTTAGCTTAGTGCATATTTAGATGCTATATTAGGGAGGACATTTCTCCACAGAGAATCTCAAAACATAGATTTTTTTTTCAGTTCCTGCTTGAGTCACAAATAACAAAATAGATAACATTTTCGTAAACATAATTTAACTGGATATTTTCCCTTGAAGTCTTACCCCTTTCACAGTACTCCAGTTTCAGCTGGAAAGCCCAAAGCCAAGACATTACTACAGATGTAACTGCAAGTGCTTTGCTTTATCTTTACGTTTAGACAGTTCACAGAACAGGTGAAAGATAAAAGTACAGAATTCCACGCACCTCTTTAGGTGTGACCCCGGGCATTCGAATATCCAGTGCAAAATCTGATGAATCAATAGGAGTGACTGGTCTGGTGGCACCAAGACATTCATTGGAAAATGATCTGGTAGTTTCTTTAAACCTTAAGAAGATAATTTGAACATTCTTGAACATAAAAGGAAGGGTAGAAGTAAATCCTATGTCCTTAAGTTTAAGGATTATTAATACAGATCTAATAAAAACTATAAGATGCAATGGCTCTATAATAATCCTAACTCCCAGATTCACATTATTGTCTATGAACAACTTATAACCAATTTGTAAGCAAAATAAAACCAAAAGAACTAAGTAGGGTATAAAGTTCGACCCAATAAAAGCTTATAATACATATTTATTTCTTCTTAATGAAGACGCTATCATCCTCACACGAATGCTGATATTCTAGTGGCAAGACTGTGAACTGTAACCCTGTGGCATTTTAACTATGAGCGTCCAACATTACTAACCGGGAAACAAACAACAGAAAACCCTATGCACAGTCTTTCTAGGTACAGTCAGTTATATGAGGGCAAAATCAAGACTGTGGTGCGAATTACAAACGTACATGTACATAAATATTTCATATGGTAATTACGAGGTGCATGTATACAGCTCGATATTTCCTAGTGAGCTATTATAGCCAATGATCTTCTCCCCACCGCCGATCTATCTTGATATTTTATTCCTCCAGCTGTTACATATAGGAAAACATTCAAGTCTAAACAACTATATTGCAGTTTCTGAAATATTTCCCCAAGAGGGAGCAATTAGTTCTGGAAACCCCAACTTCTAATTGGAGTTTCGAAAGCCAGGGTAGCAGCTTAGGTACAGGAGGATGAGTGGGCTTTTAATGCAAGGGGCACTTCAGGAGAAGTTACTGAGCTAAAATTGGAAGACGTTTTGGGTAGAGAAAAATCAGCCTTGTACAGATTTCTTTTTTCCCAAGGACCAGGTTACTCCAAGTGACTACATTTCTAAGGAGCATTCACAGAACCCACCCCAACCTCCTTCCTCCTGTCTAAAGGAAACAAACAAGCCGTGCACGCACCTCTTAAAGACAGAAAGTGGGCTTCTGAAGGCCAGGCAGCTGCTCTGCAGGGCGAGCAGCCCCAGCAGCAGCAGCAGCAGCAGGCGGCCGCGGGCGCGTCCTGCCATGTCCGCGCAGGACCTGGGCAGCGGGCAGTGGCCGGGCCGGCGGGAGGGCAGGGCTGGCGGCCGCAGCTACTTCATGGCCCCGGGCGAGGACGATGCGCGGCCAGCCCAGTCCGCTCTGTCCGCTCCGGACGCGTGGGAAGCGGCGCTGGAGTCCGCTCCGCCCGCCCGCAGGAGCCGCCCGCCCTCCAGAGCGCCCGGAGCCGGTGCAGCCACGGGGCTGGACGAGCAGGGTCCTTATCGCTCGCAACGCCAGGGGCTGTGAGGGCTATCGCTCAGACCCGCGTCAGTCATCATTCGGAACCTGCAAAAATAGAACCCGATAATGGATGACTAACACATTACAGCATTTGTCCTCAGCAAATCCCAGCTGAGGTTCCTTAATACACCAGGAGTTTCACAAGCTTGCGCCCAAGCCTGGGGAAAATGCTGGTCTGTTGATCTCTCTCCACCCCAGCAACAAGACCCTGCGACTCCACAGACCCTGAGCAAAGTCCCTGTCCTGCCTTAGCCTTCTCCCCCTCCCCGCCCCCTCGCCCCCCACTCCGGGTTTGTTTGTTTTTGTTTTTTTTTATTATTTTACTGTTCTGATTTTTACCTGGCTCTTCATCCTGCCTTCCCCTTCTATCTAGTCCACTTCTCAGGGTTTCTTTCTCTATCACTCTCTCATCTCATCAAAAAGAAAGCCCTGCTTCAGACCTCCGTTCAAGGTAAACAAAGTTATTCACGCAAATCACTAAGGCACATGGAATAAACCAGAGAGGCGAAGACAAAGCACTTAGAGACCACGATAATCAGGCAGAAAATATGAGAACAAAGGCATTGCATGTACAAGCATAGCAGGGCTACAGATGAGAAGAGAGAGAGGGATGCCTTCTGCCTGCACAGACATCTCTACATAAGCAGTTGCCCAAGTTCTCGGCATCACCTTAAAACAAATTAAAACTCTACAGTTAACATACCTGCTTTGCAAATGCCCATTAAAAATCTGGCGTCTAATATACAAATCAATAATTTCTTCCCGTCACGGCATGTATCCCCAAAGATACCCTATCCCACATAAAGTTTAGAAACTGGTAACAGAATTAGAAAAAGGTGGGGGAGGAGTGGGAAGGGTCTTAACCCTCCTCCAAATGAAGTATATCTAGAAAGACTATGGTCAAGAACTTTCTAGTACTATGAATAAGAGATTTGAGGGCTCAGGGAAGTCGAAACTATGGCGGACTTTGTTAAGCTGAATGGCTTTACGAAAAGGAAATTAACAACCTTTAAAAGAAGGTACTAAATCAAGGTCCTCTCATGTTTCTTCCTCCTCTCTACACAAGCACTCTATTTCTCCCGTATGAATACTCAGCTGCAAAAGGGAACACAGCTGTGTTCCCTGCTCAGCCCGAAATCCTACTATCTCAGTATGGAGAACAGAAATGCACCCATACTGGACAGACTCCCATGACCAGAACATGTTCCAGGCACCCGCAAATACCAAAGGGGTGATTCTCTGGAGCCTTAATTAAGCCAATAAAAATGTGCTGTTTATATTCTAAAACACCACCCCACCTCCCTTACAGAAAAAGGGCATGTTTTTGAACATTTCTGGCTTGAGAGTGTCACAATCCTATCTTTGTCCACTATTCTGTGCTCCCCCCCTTCGCCAAGTGTTTATGTTTGTACGCTTTCCCCCCATATCCTCAGTTAGCCCCTTCAGACTTAGGGGGAATGCCCCTCTGTCGTCTGCAGAAGCCACACATAAAATGTGACATTCTGTGAGCAGCTCAACGAAGCTAAATCCCAGGACCCCAGTAGGTTAAACTCTAAAATAATCACGCTTTGACTTTACTAGTTGCGCTGAACATTTTTCAGATTAGGTATTAAATCTGAAAATGACTGTCAGCATTAATTTAAAATATTTCATTCACATTGTGAAAATAACTTCTATAAAATAGAGTTCTAAATGTTTAATCCGCATTTATAAATATGGTCCAGAGAATACCAAAGCTGTGGATTTGATGAATAATGGTAAATAACAAGTCAGGAGCTGTGGGGACAGTTGTTTCATGATACAGCTTATGCTTAGAAAGCACGGGATATAAGTTCAATTGCTCATACAAAAATGATAATTCGATAATTTAAGACATTCTCCACAATAGTATGTTAGCTTCTAAATTTCCCTTTATAATTCATGGTATAGTGAAGCTATGTGTGTGTGTGTGTGTAAAAGCAAAGAACAGAAATACAAATTATAAACTGAATAATATTCATTACAGCCAGCACTAAGTTAAGACACCACACACAAATATAAATAAACTAAAATTTAATGTTCAGCTACCTCAGGGTTCCTTAGCACCCAAGGGCCACAGGTGACTTGCGTACGCAATGGTGTTTTAAAGATCTGTTAATGTTTGTTTGAACTTTTGCCTTTGGCTCCCTGTTCGAGATCAGCAACAAAAACCTTTATTCTGGGTAAAGGGAAAGGCCTCCCGGGGATGGGAATGGTAGTGTTGAAGGCTAGGCCATTGTCTTAGTGGCCAACCAGTCCTGTCAAGTGACAACATAGAACGTTCCCTAACTTCTCCTTTGAAAAATATATATCTTAGGAAAGGAATTCTGTTTCATTCAGAACAGGATTCAAGGACAGTGTTTGTTTCAGCTGGCAAGGAGGCTTAGCATTAAACAAAACACTTGAAAACAAACTTATTGTTAAAATTCTATAACATGAACACACCCTTGAGTACTAACCTTGGAAATAAAATTCCACTTAACTCTTTGATTGCTTTTATTGCCTTTGATGTCCCTAAACCACCCACTTAAAGAAGAGAGAAGTTGTGGGCAGAAGCCCAGATGGTATTTGTAACCATAAATACAATACCTTTTACTACAGAACTGAAAGTAAACTATGATTCTTAAATCTTTCAAAGATGGGATACACATTACAATATGACAATAAATAAGTTTAACCTCGTCCACTTTGTTTTTATTTCATAATCCGTATTAATGTAGGATATGAAAGATTTCAACTTTTTTTCCTCTCAAAAATGTTTAAAATTCACATTATATGTTCCAATGATCATGCCTTTACTCATTCAAAACTACCTAATTTTGTATAATGCACAAAGCATTGTGATCTGTGTTTGGGTTAGGTAAGTTATTCAGGAGGTAAGAACTTCACACAACGGATGGAAGCACTAGTCTCAGAAAAAGACCATAAAAGATATTCAGATATCTGACAAAGGGAATTGTCTTCAAGATGGTATGAACAAGAAGAAATTCCGGATGGCAACTTCAACAGAAGGCATAGCCTGGGTGTGCGTGGCACAGCAGACAGCAGAAGCAAAGGAGTCCAGGTGGGGAAGAGGACTTGATGTGTTTGAGATACAGTAATAAAGTCTGTTTCCCAGAGACAGGAAGCATGGGTGCCCCATTTCGTCTGCAATACAAAGCACATATGCTGTTTATACCTCTACAATTTCACCAGGCAAGGATGATTTGCACTTTATACCTGTATGGGTTTTAATTCTAGAAGATCATTAGGTAGTAAGTTGGGGCTGCCCAGACGATCCTAAAACTACCAGAGATCTTAGACAGCATTGGTCTCCCTCACTGCTTTTAATAAAGATAAAAGGAAATCTTGAAGTCTGTAATTGGTTAAAGACTCAGACAAGCCTACTGACCATTTGTTCGTGGATTAGTATCCTCAGTGAGAGGCGTGGAAGAGACAGTGGGACTGAGACGCTGACGGAGAACTGCCCCAGTGTCTAGCTCTATCCACCCGAGTGAGCGCACAGTTTCCCTATACTTTAATTTTTCCACCAACAGAAATGATCACAGCACCTACTTCATAAAAGCCATTCCAGGAAAAGTGAATTAATCTCCTAAGGACAGAGCCAAATGTGTACTAAATGTGTGCAATTATTGCTGCTCTGAATACATATTTAGTGCCTTAATGTTGAGGACAGTGATAATCAGACAGATAAATTCACGGTTTTTCAGAAAGTACTTTCTAGTGCGGGGAAAGGAAAAAAAAACAAAAATAGCTAGGGAATTATGAATTTCGTTTGCTTTTCAGGAGATGGTCTGAGGCTAGAAGGACACGGCTAGACTGACTAAACGATGCACATCCATTCAGACAGCATCTGGATTTCTGGGAATTTCTTCTTGAACAAAACCGAAACCATGAACACAAATATGTCAACATGTTTAATAGCACTGTTCAAAATAACAAACACCTGGAATAGTAGCACTGGACACCACATAAATGCGCATCCAAAGCAGATTTCTAATGTTTTTTTTTTAAATAAAACTTTAAAAGAATATGAAGGTATTCCTTTTAAAATGACAAGTTTCTGTTTAAAGCAAGAGCATTTTATTATAATACACTATTTTCCCTTTGCATAACTAAAATATTGAAAATCTTACAGAAGTGTCACAACTATAGTACAAAAATATCTAATTTCTAAAAATATTAAAGATGAAGTTATTGACCTTCTGATTAAATGCTCCTAGATATTTTAGGGAGATTTCCATTTGAAAACAGGTGTATCTGGGCTTATGAGATGTTATAGCATCTAAAGGAGCAGCTGTTAAGCCTGGAGACCTGAGACTTAAATTCTCAAGACCCACATGGAGTATTCTAGCTCTCTGTATGTATGATGTGAAAACATACATACATACATATATACATACATACATACATACATACATACATACATACACAAATAAATACTCTAACTTAAAAATCTTAAAAGTGCCTCCTACTATGTGGCTAGCAGTTAGTGCTAGGTATCGGAAGATAAACACCCCCCACTCTGTGGTCTTGTTTTGAAGGCTGCTTGGGTATCCCTACTATTGGCAGCTGGCTTCTCACAGTGTAGTCTTCTATGATTGCAGCACCAGAAATGTATGTATAATATGCCATTCTATTGGCCACACAGATGAGCTCCACCCCCTGGGAGCTTTCCTTTTTTGGAATTTTGTCTTGTTAAGACCATGTGCATGTTGACTGTTTTAAAGTAGTCTATTCTGTACAGTTACTATTTTCCCCTTTAATCAATGTTTTTGGTGGGGGAGGTTATTTTTACTTCATAAGTAACTTTTTCATCAGACTTTCAACTTATTAACTTCAACTTTGTATCACCATGGGCTCCCGGTTCTTTGTTTTGTTCAATGGGTTTTAAGGTTACTGTCTTTTAAGCAGATTGTTTTGGTGCTAAAATTATCTCAGTTGTAGTTCTCTAAAGCTACCTTTGTGTCTCTTTGCCTTTTGACCATAATTCTTAGAGTAGTAGGACTTCCCATTCTTCATCCCACTTGGCCTTCGTTGACATCCCAACTGGTCACCCTATTTGGATTCTGATAGTACCACATGATTCACTTGACACTGAAGCGTCTCCACAGGATGTGTTAACACCATCGGAAGGTGGCAGAACATTTATCTTTAAGAGGTGAAGCCTAAAGGGAGTGTTGATGATCTGAATGCATGCTTTCGAAGCTGATAAGGAGAAACTAGATCTCTTCTCTTTCTATCCTGTGTTCTCAGCAATGAGGTGAATGGCTGTGCCCTACAACACTCTCCCTGAGAGGACTGCTGTAATACAGCAGGCTCATAAGCAACTGGGCCAATCTACTGTGGACCAATGCCTGTCTTCTTACAAAGTGTTTGTCTCAAGTATCTGATGCACTGTCAGAAAGCTGACTAAAACACCATGTCCCCAGTCCAACCATGTCCAAATGTCCTTCCTCCTGTAGGCTCTATGACCTGACACCTGTCCCATTGCTGGAATGTCTATCTGCTGTACTCCACCTAATGACTTTCAGATTGTATTATTCAGGAATGGAAAGGAAAGAAGTTAACTTTGCTAAAGCAAATTATAGACAGTAAATGGTTGTATTTAAAAAGTCAGAGATACTCCAACTTAAACGATTGCATTTCAAATAATATTTTTTACACAAAGCGGTGAGGGGACTACCACCTTCTATTGACATGCTTTTGTGACATAAATTTAATTTTCATCAGCTAGGGCTTCTTTTATAACCACTAGAAAAGACAGCCATATATGCCTTTAAAAATATCTTAATGAATGAGGGTCTTCATATTTCAATTTATAGGTTACCTTAGAGTTAGGTGATGTTTAAGGAAAACAACAGCCTTTTCCTTGCTTAGGAAGACCACAGACGAACTGCTGTGCTGGTAATATAGCTGTGGTGCAGTTTCCTAGCCGTGCAGCACTATTAACATTTGCCAGGCTGTCTTTTGTATCACCAGATGTTTAGTCATAGCCTTGGCCCTCACACACTAGAAGCCAGCAGCATTCCTCTGAGCTGTGGCAACCTAAAATGTCAACAGACTTTGTCAAATGTCATCAGATGGGTAAAATAACCCTGCCCGAGAATTCCTGTTATAGTTCATTAAGATGAAGTTTACTTTGTTAACCAATGCAGTGTCATTCCCTTTTAATTCACATAAATTCTAAGAATATAGAGCCTCCAAAGACAATGAAAACAACAGAAAACATTTACTTCCATGTATGCTCTCTATTGAATAGATACATATGTATTGAATACACACACACACACACACACACACCACACTCACTGAATTCTTGCTTTGAGGATTGGGTATTCACTCCTCTTTTATAGATGAGGAATCTAAGTCCCAGGAAAATTGACTTACTGTTTTAATTATGAAGGAGCAGAGCCTGGACTCTAATGCTGACTGTTGGGCTTCAGCATCCCTTTCTTAAATACCATTCAACACAAAACAGACCCTTCATATTTCAGAGGATCATCCATGTTTATCAAGCAATTATTCTATCCAGGTCCTCTGTGATGGTAGGCATTTCACCATAATTCTCAGTAAAGAAGTTTGCGTGGCCATTCCTCTTTTACAGAATTGGAAACTAAAACATGGTGAGAACAGGCAATCCCGCTCAGGGTAGACAGACAGCTGTACAATGTAAACTAGCCTTCTACTCATTCCCTCAGTGGGAAGCATTAACTTTCCTCTTCAACTTTACAGACATTGCTCATTTAGCAACACAGGAGGAAAAAAAGCAAAGGCAAATAGCTATGCCTCAAATCTGATGCAAAAATACATTCTGTTTGGCTTACAAGGGTCTTCTCAACCGTTTCCCCAAAACAAAGTAATGGTTTCAAAATTTTACATCGAAGTCAGATTTCCATCATTTCCACCTGGCAACAATCAGCTGTGCCAAGTAGGGTTTTTTGTTTGTTTGCTTTTGTTGTTGTTGCTGTTTTTTGTTGTTAAGTCTTTCTTTTAGTCAGGCTGGATACAGGCTAGCCACAGTCTCCACAGATTCCTATGTGCTCTTGGATTTTGAAGTCAGGAGTAGTTTTCATTGTCACAAGGCCTGTCTATATAATCATCACAGTGGTTTTTGCTCATTTGCTTTGGCTTTTTTTATACCTAGCTCACTTATTCCATTTACTACCTGATATCTTAAAATTATTTATGCTGTGATAATGATCTAAAATCATTGATGTTTAGAGTTCTTTTCTTTATGAGGGATGGGAAAGCTCACCCTACATATCTATAAAGTTTATCATCTGAAAGTGCTATATCAATCCCTTGCCTTAGTTCTTTCTCATCAGCAAGACACCAAACTGATTTTGGATTTACTTTGGATTTATGACCTCTAACATGCTGCCACCCTGAAATATCCTTTACTTGTACATCAAAATGGGCTTGGTATCTGTTAGAATATATAAGTTTAAAAGTCTCAGAGGTATCTATACAGAAAAATATTTTATGTTTGCATGAATGCAGCACCTGTCAATAATAAATCTGATGGACTATGGCTCAGGCAGGAAATATATAGGATATGTGGGAGGCAGAAAGGATTCTAGGATAGTGTCAGGTACAAGAGATTAGCCCTGGGAGATGTAAACAGTACAAACGCATAGTGCTTGAACATGGGTAACCAGTCATGTGGTAGAATAAAGAATAGGGTAAATGGGTTATTTTAAGTTATGGCCTAGTCAGAGGCGAGCCTAGCTCTTGGGCCAAGGTATTTGTAAATATACATTGAGTCTGAGTCTTATTTCTAAGAACATAGGGCTGGGAGGAAGAACTGGACATATCTTCTATGGGTATCATTCAGCATGGGAGCACTGTATTCACAATTTACCAAGTAACATGAATTTGTTTGCTTGTTTATAAGATCTGTATCAGATTCCCTTTATATATGTTTGTTAGTCATCAGATGAGTTGGTTTTGTAAAAACTTTCATGGAGAAAATAAGACGAGGTATAATTTTTAATCAGCTTTCTCAGCCTCAACTAATATAAATGTTACTTGCTATCACAAAGGTATCTCATTCCCTGCCAGCATGTTTTCCTGTAAAAGAAGAAATCCCTGGTTTACAAGCAGCATTGCCTGTAGCCCTGCAGGCTGTGTGCTGACAGGCTCTCAGGAGACTGCTGACCTGCACAGAAAAGCATTAGCAGTGTGTAATGATGTCACAAAGGTGGCGTCCTCACTTATCTGTCCACCAGGCACTTCATTGGTTTTTTTAAGCATAGGATTTAGTTTTTGGCAAATAAAAATAATTCTGTAGCTGTCACCTTGCTCCTCTTTTAAACAACATCCTACCTGAGGGTACAGACAGGCTGTTAACTCTGTTTCACAACTATTCCATAAAGAGAAATCCACTCTAAGTGATTTCTGTCCTAGACCAAGAGGTAAACAAGGACCAGATTCATAAGCTAGCCCAAATGACACTCGAGAAATTAATAAACTTGCTTCTTCATCCTCAGTGAGTTTACCAGGAAGTCGTTTGTAACGAATCCCAATGAGCTGACAAAATTTCAAATGTCAAGTTGGTTGTTTCCATGAAGTATGAATCACCGAATAACCCACTCAGACAGGTATTAAAAGATTAAGATCTTTTGCATTAATATTGCCATCTTGCTCTAAAGGCCTCTGTTAGCAGTTTCTTCTTCTTAAAAGAAAGCTAGAGTGTCCTAGTGGGAGGCAGCCATCTGAGTTTAAAGGCAAATGTTAGTAAGCCAGCCTCCTGAGGATGTGGTGTGGAGATGAGGACCTGCTGTCCTTGTGTTCTCTTGCCATCTCTCAATGCATTTTTAATGAGATTTTTATGACTTTTTCTATTTATCGCTCTACCTTCACATGCATAGTTATTCCTGAAGCACTACCTTCTTTATTTTGTTGCTTCCCCAAAAACTGTCAGAGGCAGGCATTCTAGCTACCCATTGGAGTAGACTGGCTTAGACCTAGACCCTGCACTTAGAGAATAAATATTCTTTTCTTTAAGAAATCTATTGGAAACAGTAGTGAATTTTCTTTAGCTTCCTGTGTGTGTTCCTCAGAAGGATTTTCTTCCCTCCCACAGCAGTGAATGGTGTTTGCAAACGGTTCTTTGATTTCATTTCAAATGTTTGAATCCTCACAATAAAATGCCCACAAATACAGCTCTTCTTTTTACAAAAGTTTTGGTCTTCTTTAAGTCTCTCAGCTGTATAATTACAGTGTTCAAAGTGAAATCTATAATCTTATAGTTCTATTACATAATTGAAAGCATATGGGAGTTTTTCTTAAAGATCATGAAAGAACATCAAAACATTTTCCTCTTACATAATTCTGTGCAACTGGGTTTACAGTAACCTAAAAGGATTAAGCATAATATAGACTACACACTACCCACTGAGTCTCTCAACTACACAATTTGAATGTCATTATCAAACATATATAGTTGAACACAATTGCTTAGAAGACATAGAAGCTACAATAAACTTCAGATTTATCATGAGAAGACCATCTGAAGTTTTAAATGTGCAATCCACCAGTAAAAGGGGCACAGTATAATGAAGTATCATGGGTAAAGATTTTAATTTCTGGTCCATATTAATAGCAGTTTCCTTTGATCAGCTCCCTCAAACCCCCCATGAACTATCAGCAGAGAGCTTCGCAATTTTCTTCCGCCTGAAAATGATCAAAGCCTTCTTATATTTCTTTGATGCTGCTGCACAAACAGGTGGTGAGTTTATTTCATTGCTAGTAAACTGTTTCTTGCTGTCTCTAGCTGAGGAAGAAGTGGTTTACTTTCACAAGGTACTTACAGAATGGCTTTGTGCTTCCCATCTTTAATCCTCTTTACAAGGTTTCCCAGAGAGATCTGCAATATACCTGGAACTAAGCTGAGAGCACAGAACAGAAGATGCCCATGATCTTCCAAGCTCATGAGAGACCGGTGGAATCCAGCGTTAACATTCCAGACACAGGCCTGAGCACACCTAGTTCATATCTGTTGCCTTCTCTCTCCACCACTGAAGTGATAGTTCTGTTCTTGAGTTATAACAGTGTTTGGTTTTCAGATTTTCATGGAAAAATATGAAATAGTTACAGTTTCCAGTTTTAGCCAAAATAATAAAGAGAAATGGAAGATCACATGGAAAGTGATTCCTTCTATTAAAGAAGGAAAATCCTCTTAAACATGAGGACTTTGAAGAATCTATACTTTAAAGCAATGATCCTATTAACAACTCAATATCTACATTGCAGAGTAGATGCTATTGAAGGTAGTGCTTTAAGTACTTTGCACATATGATGTGTTTTGATTTTCACAATATCCTGCAAATGGATTCACTATTATCTCCCCTTCAAATAAGGAAATTGAGAAGTTAAGGAACCTGGTGCCAGTAGAAGGAGAAACATATGGACTGAAATTCAGATTTAGCCAACTTTAAAGGCAGGAACTATTGTCAATCACCAGGTTACACTTTTGATAGTATATGAAAATACATAAAAGCTAAATGAACAATAACTGATTCAGCAATGCTCCTAAGTGAATTCATTTTTTAAATCATGCATAATTAAAATCAATAGTACACCTAGGAATAAGACATGCTAATTGTTTCCTATAGTTATTTTCACCCACACTCTTCTGGTAATTTGGGGGGGAGAACATACTGGTATGAAATACAGGGCAAACATCTTAGCACTGGAGTCAGAAAACATGGGTCCAAGTCTTATTTTAGCAACCTGCTTCACATGGGCTGGGAGTAAGGGCCATTCTTAATGCCCTATCAAAGCACTCTTGAAAGAGACAAAACAGTTGGGGCCAATCCTGAAGAATAAAGAACTAGGGAAATCATAATCTAATATTAGGGCTTTGGATTTGACTTTACCAACAGAAATATCAAATCTCTCTTTGATCTTCCCAATTTAGCACTCTTCATTCTGGATCTATTTATAGCTCATCTTCAAGTATCTTTTCAGATAGTAGAACATGTTCAGACAGAAGTCACTTTACAATTACTGAAGAGTTGAGAAAAAGCATGGCTTGACTGTTCAATTCAGTTATCCCATTGTATACACACACACACACACACACACACACACACACACACACACGAGCAAAACTCATGTGGGGTGGGGACCATGACAGTAACTTTGTCCACTAAAATTTCAACTTAAACCATGTGAATAACATAGTTAATATTTATTTCAACTTATATTCCAAAGTATACTACTCAACTTTCAACCACTATGATAAAATACCCAAGACAAACTACTTAAAAGGAAGATATTGAGGCTTACATCCATCAGCTGTGTCTTGGCCTCATCATTTTGGACCTGTGGTAAGACAGCTTGGTTGGAAGGGCGTGTCAGAGCAGAGCTGTTTATCCCATGACATCCAGGAAGCAAGCAGAATGAGAGGAAGGGTCACCACGCCCCCCACAGACGCATGCCCTAGATGACTTACTTCCTGAACCATGTCCTCCCTCCTAAAGTTTGCACAATCGACCAAGAACTCCATTAGCTGAGAACATTATCATTTAGTTTTTGGAGGACATTTAAAACCAAGTAAAACACTAAAACATTATTAAGGCTACATCAAAATCATTAACAATATGTGTGTGTGTGTGTGTGTGTGTGTGTGTGTGTGTGTGTGTGTGTGTGTGTGTGCAAGAACTGACTGGTAATAAAGTCACAATTTTATGTTTCGTGACAAACTGTATAGACTCAGACTCACAGATCTGACAGGTCCAAGTAATCTGCAGTAGAAGAAAACACACATTTATATTCCAAACCCAGTTAGGTATTTCTGAATCAAATGGAATATAGAATGGGAACCAAACCAGGTTCTTGGGGCTTATATGAGACAAGTGGATTCTTCTCAGTGAAACTCACCTGTCTCCTGGGCAGGGTACTGTAAGAGTGAGGCATTTTTCATGGTGCAGTGTGCAGTATGGCTATTGATGGAGAAGCAGTAAGCCTCACAGGGATAATGTCCACTGTGATTCACATGATCTGCTCAAAGTCAGTCTTATTATTAAATAGATGGATCTTTTAAATTGTTTCGTTGAAACCTGGTTGTTTGAAATGGGATTTTTAAAATCAGTATATCCATACAAATTTTAATCTTTTTGTGTTTGCTTCCCATTATAATTCCAACCATACACTGTTAGCAATCTTGTTGTGTCCAGACAACTTTGAAATGACACATGCCAAGAGATTTAGAAAAAACAAAAACTAAAGGGATTTTGTAGATTTAAATGCAAAAATTCTTAAGCATAAAAACTATGGATTTAGAAGAGTTCATACTTTAATGTAGAAAAATATATATATACAAAAGGCTGAGGATACAGTTTCATAGTTCCACAATGTGCAAAGCCCTGATTTGATCCTCATTAACACCAGAAGAAAAAATAAATGAAAACACTAGAGTCATTTCCCAAACTTTAAACATTTTGTTGGTAAAATAAAACTACAGGGCTGGAGAGATGGCTCAGTGGTTAAGAGCACTGACTGCTCTTCCAGAGGTCCTGAGTTCAATTCCCAGCAGCCACATGGTGGCTTACAACCATGGGTAACGGGATCCAATGCTCTCTTCTGGTGTGACTGAAGAAAGTGACATCGTACTGAGGGCTCACATAGTACAGTAAATAAATAAATCTTTAAAACAAACAAACAAACTAACTAACTAACTAACTACAAGTATTCAGACTTAACCAGAATATACACAAGGAAAGCTGCCCATGTATACTAACATTTTCAGAGACTTCTTTGTCTTTATTTATTCAACATTATTGGCCTGTGCTTCACTGGCCTGTCGTCACTGGAACTCATAAAGTCTGGTGCAGAAGACCACCTCAGTGACTCACTCAGATGTTCCCTGAGACAGCAGCATCTAGACTGGCTACATATTCTCAAACATGTATCTAGAATATTCTGAATACACTGTACTGGTTTCTGCTCTTTTGACATCAAGGAGCTTTGGTTTGGTTTGGTTTTGTTTTGTTTCTGGTAGCTTCATCTACCAATTAAATACAAATGAAAACTTAAGTGATAAAGGTGGACCAATGATAATGCCAAATACAGGAGGAGTTAATTAAGGTGTGAGAAAAACACTTCAAACTGTTCAGGAAGTAAACTAAAGTTTGGGAAGGGGTGAAATGCCTTATATGTTTCTACCTTTTAAAATTTGCTATGTTTTTCTTGAGGACCATAGAGTTATTTTAATATATTACAATAGTACTACTTGTTTCAGTCTGAATTAGCCAAATCATTATTTTAAGATGGTCTAGTTCATTTCTTGATTCTGAAACTTTATGGTTATATCCCTACCTTTTCAAAAGTATTAACATTTTGCTCTTATCAAAGAGGTCAACACTTTGATTAGTGCAGTTTTATTTTAGCCCAATACTAAGTTTAAATATTATAAAAATGAATGAATTAAGCAGTCATGTTATTAGCCTGAAAGACTACAACTTATAAAATTTCCCTTTCGTCTGCTATTTGAATCACTATTGGTACAACACTGTAATGAGATAAAGGTTCATTAATGTTTCCTTTGTTATGTGAGATCAAAACACACTAGAATAGAATTTCCTTTACTGAGTTACAATTACCCTCCAAGGACACAGCAAATGAACTAACATTAAAAATCTTTAAATTTAATCATGTAAGATGCTTCAATACATAATCAAAACAGTTAACAGACATAAACCAAGCATTTCAGTCCTATTCCTGAAACCTTTTGTATTTGAATTTTTTCATAAGAAGAAAGTCAACATTAATAGAAAAAATCTACATAGAAACAATCATATATTTGCCCATATAAGACTGTATGTTTTAAACTGACTGGTGAGTGTATCTGATTAATGAGCAGAGGCCTCCTCCACAGTCAAGTTGAGGTTTTGGAATACAATAGTACCATTCCATCAGCAGATGGATTATCATGTCAGTACATTATTGTTTTCCCAAAATGAATCTGTTCATGCTAACTAGCTCTTTGCACTCATGAGTTGCTGTTTTACAATGTTTCTCCTTTACACAATTCACGAAGGTCTACTCTCAAATAATTAACGCATCAAGTCAGCCTAATGTAGACAGAAGAATGTCAGAAAACATCCAAAAACATGCCTGGTCATATGCCTCCTTAACAATCTTTTTTTAGGTTTATAGTATGTGGGGAACTGTGGACAACACCAAAACCATGTCAAAGGAATGAAGTATGAAGCATTATGACCATTCTGGTGCTTACCTTCCTGTGGCTACATTAGATTCCCTAGAAACCAAATAAACATTTATATCATTATTCCTCACCCCTGAATCTGGGTCTCAGCCCTCTATCTTTGACTTGTCATTTTGGTGTCAATGAAGTGCCACCATTCCTCATCACTGTCCCTTACACGAGGCTTCATCTGGTGGCAGTGGACCAGACTTTTCATTCAGCAGCTGGAATTTCCTTTCCCTCAAGCTGCCCCACAGAGTTCTCTGGATTGGCATCTGGAGTGGCAGCTGCAGGAGCTCTTCTGTCTCTGTATTCCTCTTCTTCATATCAACACTCTGGTTTTGTTCTCCCAAAGATTAGACTGGATGTCCCAACCATGTCACTTTTGTATGCCACTTGTAAGAAATAACAAATATGAGTCTTTTCTATAAAATATTATAAAATTTGTATTTGGGACAAGGAATTAGGAATTTTCTATCTGCCCTGACGCTTGTAAGACTTTTATGCAAATATTTTAATACACCTCCCTCAAGTAAAGCCTTTATTTATAAAAAAAATAGTCCCAAACCACTGCTATTTTCTAGAAATCTTATGGCCTGGAGCAGGGTTACTTTTCAATCCTTGGAGCATGACTACTTCCTTCCTCCTTCCTTTCCTGTGCTCCAATTGTTTTCAGACTAGCCAATAAAGACTATGAGGTTTGACCTCAGCCATGGGCGAAAAGACACAGTCACCACCTGAGTTGGACTAAAAGCCAAAGGTACTTCCTGTCTCTGAGTACTTGCTCCTCTGAGCACACCCTCTTGATCAAGAGTAATGCGTGCTTTGTCCAGACACTTCAGCTGAAGGTTCATTTTCTTTCTTTGAGATCCTGAATTTCCTAGCACAAAGAAGGTAGTTAGGGACTGTTACCCCAGAATACGATGCTTGGTCTGATAACTGGTTGCAGGATATTTGATCACACTGTGAACCTTAACATTGTATTGTTTAAAAGAAAAATCTGTTTCTAGCTGTGGTATGGCTTAGCCATAGCACACACCTTTAATCCCAAACAATGAAGGTAGTTTATAGAAGGAAGCACCCATGTTTAAAAGTGATATCTAATCGGTGGAAGACAAAGCGACAGATCAGAGGAAGATTTGACAAAATGAGTCAGAGATACCCAATGAGTCAGAGAACACCCAGTCCTCACCAGAAAACACAGGAAAGAGAGGCTACTTAAGAGAGTACTACAAGAAAGAAAAAATGAAAAGGAGAAGAGGCAGTTCTCCTCCTGGCAGAGGTTTACAGAGACAGGTTGAAAAGAAAGTAAGCTAGATACAGGTAAAGATGGAATGAGCCAGAGAATGAGAAGGAGCCAGAAGACTAGAACAAATTGGTAGAGTTACTACGAGGCCAAGGACAACAATTCAGGAGAGGCTGAAAGAGAAGATGGATTGAATCAGTCAGCTTGCAGAGGAGCTTGAGTCAGAACAGCTGAGTTGAACCAGCCAGACAGAGATCAGAGCGAACTAGTAAGGGGTGATCTTATTCAGCAGCAAGTCTCAGAGACTGAAAACATTCTAGGCCTAGATAAGATTATACAAAGGTGAGAAGCTTTCAAGACTAGGCCTAGGTTAGCAGATGGAGGCAGTAAACATCTAAGATGACTATAAATAGGCAAATAAAAGATACATTTACAACAGTTATTTAAAATTAAAGAACTTCATCCGTAAAGGTTAGAAGAAACTTCCTATTCCACTTTTGACTGCTTAAAGGCAGAAAACACTTACGATCCCTCCCGGCTTCTTTTAAGGACCAGAGTCTGCAACACATGTGGTAAGAGTTTTGTGATGCACTCTCAATTTTGGTCCCAAGGAGAACCCTTTACAGATCACTCGGAGCTCTGTAGGCTGAAAACAGACTGTTCAAATCCACACAGACACCCAATTCTAATGCTCTCCATGTCCCTAGAATCATTTACCACACTCCTGAGTGTCTCTGTTCTCCTGCCCATTAGAAACAGTGGCACAGGGGCTTCTGAGTATTTCAGGCGGAATGGTTAAGGACAGTACTAAGGTGTTGCTCTAGGTTCTGCTGTCTTTTCACTTTTCAGACATAAAAGAACATGTTTTTGTCCCAGCTAATAATTATCATTTTGTTCCACCAAACCTTCAGAAGGAAGATGGGAAATATGTCTTTATTCCAACATACTGCATCTGCTGTAAAGTAAACATCTGAGCTTTTCACATCTATTGGAATTGGAGACCCGGCTGGGTAGGGAAATCACAAATGCTAGCCACCAAGTAACCATGTGACTTCCTGTGGTCAGTGAAACAGGGATAGGATGGAACCATGTTGAAGCTTCTGCTGTAAACATCAATTTGTAACTCATCGGTATGTGGTAATCCCCATTAGCCTGAACCTAGACTCATCATAGAAACTGGACTTTATAAAATATCCAAATATTTACATGAAAAGAAAACAGTAAAGCAGAAGAGACAGATAACTCTATCAGGGAAATGCAATTATCTCCCAACTCCTTGGCAGGATCCAGAGGATCATAACAAAGTATTCACAAATCTCCAAGAAGCCAGTGTGTAGAGAGAATATCTTGCTTTTGTATGGATGCTTCATCTGTCAATTAAGAAACCTGTGGTCTATAGGAGAAGATAGAATAGAAGGTAGGAGATCTGGGAGGAGAAAGAATTCTGGCATAGAGCCAGGTGCAGGAAGTGTCACCAGGAAGATGTGGAGTATGGATGCATCTTACCTGAGCAGAGGTAACTCCACACAGCATTTATCATGTGACTCAGTAAAACCCTGCGTATTTTACCTTGGTGGTTCATGTCTTGAACTAATTCTTTTTTTCCTTTTATTGGATATTTTCTTTATTTACATTTCTAATATTAGCCCCGTTCCAGGGAAGCAACTCTTGCTACACAGATTTGTCATCCTCTTTCTGCTTCAAAATATGCCTTCTTCCTTTATTTGCTCTCTCTTAGGTTCTTTATCATTGTAGACTTACAACGTTTTTAATTCTCTCAACATTCATTTTTAGAAGGATTTGGGGAGCTAAAGTGAGAATCGTGTCCTCAGTTTGCCAGACTGAACATGACGTCCTGGAGATACACATTTGAAGTAGACTACTTGGAGATTATCTGGTTTGGTTCTGTAATAGCTGATGAAAGAATCAAAGTTGTTTCTTCCAGTTAACAGTAAACTAGGGATAAAATATCATCTATCCCATAAGAATAAGTTAGAAATCTGAAACTGACAAGGGTGGTCAGGTAGAGGGTATCTCCAAGAAGAGACAGAGACCTGGGATAAGGGGGCACGAAAGAGTCAGTGGAGGTGTCTTTAACTGTGACTCACAGCATTGGGGATATGGAACCAGAAGAGGCCACCTCCTGTAGAGACCCCAATGGAGCGATAGGGACACCAATCCACCCACAAAACTATAAACCCAAATTTTATCCTCTCTATAAGAAATGCAGGGACAGTAGATGGAGCAGAGACTGAGGGAATGGTCAACCAATATAACTGGCCCAACCTGAGACCCATCCCATGGGTAAGCATCAATCTATGACACTATTATTGATACTCTGTTATGCTTACAGACAGGAGTCTAGCATGGCTTTCCTCTGAGAGGCTCCACTTAGCAGCTGACTCAGACTCGTGCAGACACCTACAGCCAAACAAATAGTCAATGAAGCAGGAGGAAGGACTGCAGCTCCTAAGGGGACAGGAACTCCACAGGAAGACCGACAGAGTCAACTAACCTGGACCCTTGGGGATCTCAGAGACTGAACCACCAATCAAACTGCATATCACTGGATCTAGGTCTACTTGCACATAGGTAGCCAAAGGCAAGCTTGGTCTTCATATGGGTTCTGAACAACCGGAGCAGGGGCTACCAGAAGCTGTTGTCTATATGTGGGATATTTTATTTTAGCTGAGCTGCCTTGTCTGTCCTCAGTGGGAGAAAATGTGCCTAGCCTCACAGAGACTTGATGTGACAGGGTAGGGGATACCCAGGGGAGCTCTCAATAGCTCAAAGGAGAATGTGGGGAGGAATGGGGGAAGAACTGTGGGCGTAAGTAACCAGGAGGGAGACAGTGAAGGGGATATAAAGTGAATAAATAATAATAAATAATAACAAGAATTATCATCATCTATCCTTTTCAGTCTAGTTTCTATCTACACTAACATGTCTCTGTAGCTGTATTTGTCTTCTAGATGTTAAAAAAAAGTATTCTAGTGAATCATCCATTATTTACATAACTATAAAGAAAACTAACTTCTCAGTGGAGCACGTGCTGAGCACCATGTGTCAAAAACAATAAGCACCAAGGCACTGAGAGGAAAGGTTAACCCTGAGGGCTGGGCTAATTTTAAAAGGTTCTATGAGGAAGTTGAAGCTTGCACTAATCCTGCAACAGGTATTCAGGTAAAAGTTAAACAGAGGTAGTGTGCTTGAGTCAAAGCATGTGTGTCAAGAGCTGGGAGCGTCCATGTCACAGACCTGCAACAGGCAAGAGGCGCATGCACTCCTGTAGGGTAGCACTTGCCACAAGGTATTCAGACAAGAACCCAGGCCATACACATCACACTACCACCATATACAGAATTATCTGTGCTTTATTCACATGAGAAACCCGAGGCAATCACAGAGACTCTTAACACATGTCAACAGTGTCATGGAAACAATGGGTCCTTTTTCAGTTCTGTTTACACTATATGAGAGTTTCAAAGTACCTACTCTAAAATTTATTTGCCCTCAACTTAATTATTTCTACAAAAAGAATACAGTGTTTAGGAACTTAAAAGATTAGTTATAAGACAAAAATATAAGCAGATTTTATTAGAATTTAAATTTTTTCATTGAATGTCATCAAAAACATCCAAAATGTTGGCACCTTGTTCTCCGGCATACGTCAGAAGGCACAGAACACTTCAGAAAATGCACGCCAAGCCAGCAGATGTTTGAAACAATTCATTTTCTTTTATAAACTCATTGTTTGCTATAAATAATGAGTCTGTGGTGAAGTC
Organism: Apodemus sylvaticus; assembly: GCF_947179515.1. Taxonomy (NCBI): domain Eukaryota; kingdom Metazoa; phylum Chordata; class Mammalia; order Rodentia; family Muridae; genus Apodemus; species Apodemus sylvaticus. The sequence goes on from NC_067480.1 coordinate 15,794,094, forward strand.
CAGCAAGCAATTTGGTTTTTTGTTTTGTTTTGCTATCATCATCATCATCATCATCATCATCATCATCATTTCCAAGGTATTATGTTAGCTAAGCCTTCTACTTTCCTATGAGCTTGACATAAATATTTCTTCTTTCAATGGAAAAATCTAGGTCTTACTTTATTTTGTCAACCTAAGTACAGACAATACAGATGTACAGTTAAATGTTCCAAAATACAACAAAGTCTATCAGTAAATGAAGCGTGATTGACCAAAAAGCATTTAACCTGTTACCAAAATATTAACGTGTTCATCCTTCTAATTCTGCTTCTGACTAACTGCCACTTACAAATGTCCACGGATTTAAAATATGTGCATTTTATCTCTCCAAGGTCGTCATCCCTCAACAATACAAAATTAGGCTGTTTTGATGAAACTATTACTTAACTGAGGGAAGGTAGAGAAGTGAATGCTTTAATTTACAGTAAATAAACCTACGTGTTGTAGAAATGTGGATTCACTGACGCAGGAACAATTCTTGAGTTTGCGCTTGCACCAAGTGAGCTAATGTCTTGGCATCTTGCCAGAGCTTGCCCTGACACTGAATTGTCCAGCGTTATTTTAATAACAAGTATTTAAAGGAGGTAACAAAGCCCATTCTTAAGCTTTTCACCTCACAGGGGTTTGTCAGGAAAAGGAAGGTCATAAGCATGAGAGAGCTCAGCATCTTTGTCTTTACACCCCCCCCCAGGCCACCCCCAGATTGAACAGGAAGAGAAGATCTGCTCTTACACACCCAATGTATTTTCCATAGATCCAGGCTACCGTGTCAGCATCTGGACTCTGTCACCAGCCAAGCTACTCCAAAGTATTTCTAAAAGCTCAAGGAGCACTCGGGGAACACAGGAAAATTTTGGAGTATACTTAAGCACCAAACGAATGGCTACTTAAGAGAGGCACAGGCTTGCTGCATACAAGAATCCTTTTACTAGAAAAACCCGTGAAGCTTGGGGCTGGAGGAATGGTTCAGTGGTGAGTGCACTTAGTTCCCTTGCAAAGGACCTGGACTGAGCTCCCACACCCACATAGCAGCTCACAACCATTCAGAGCTCCAGTTGTGGGCTACCCAACGCCTGCCTTCTTCTGACCTTTAAGGTACCAGAAATGCACACGGAGTACATACATGTGAGCTCAAGACCAGCCTGGTAAACATAGGAGCATCAATCTCAAAAAAACAAAACAAGAAACAAACAAAGACCAGACCATCCATGTACACACAATAAATAAATAGATAAATAAATAAATAAATTTTTTTAAAAAAATCCGTGAAGCTTTAGAAACACATAATTTTAGTTCAGATGCTCTGATGATAGTGCAAGATATATTTCTTTCTTTCTTATGTTCCTTTCTTTTTAATGTTTTGATTTAATGGAAGTGATTGGTTTGAGGCAGGATTTTTGCTATGTAACCCAGGCTGTCTACAACCTTATCATCCTCCTGCAGAGAGAATAAGGAGAGAACACAGGGAGGGACAGCTAACAATAAAGTCTGTTTCATGGTTAACATGGAAACCTAACAGAGTAGAAGTTTCTTAAAGTATATATAGCTATGAACATATAAATGGAATCTCCCCCAGTAACAGGGAAGACAAAACTCCAACTTGACATTTCTCACCACTAAGTGAAACCTGCAGTATTGGGAATGGATTACATCTACCTGAACTGTTAGCCAAGGGGGGGCCATGGAAACCTCCAAACAAGTCAGGCTATTGCCAAGGATATTGGTTGCTCTTCAGAAATGGATGGCAAGGGTTTATTGCTGAAGGCAACATTTACATATCTCATTGAACATGGAGAAGTTGAGCTGGTGCCTAATGAGGGCCTTCATCCCTACTGACTAGAGTTCCTGGCCCTGGAAGGCAGTCCACAGGCTACCAAAGGTGGAGGTAATAGCCCTCACATGTACAAACCCTTCTGTCTACAATAGTCACTTGCCTGCATGACATGCTTGGGCAATAGTGGCACAAACATTTTGGGTGTAAACAAACACTCTCTGAATTTCAAGCTGATTCCATGACAATGTTTGGATGGCCAAGAGCCTAAGACAAGATAGGCCATCGATCTAGAGAAAATTAAATACTACTGATTTGCTAAAGGACCATAGTATACATTTTACATACTATTTTTTCTTTTTCTGTTTGTTTTTGTTTCTGTTTGTCGTTTCTATGTGCTTGTTTGTTTTCTTAAGAGGGAAAGAAAGAAAGGAGAAAAGGCATGGGGTTGGAGGCAGGGGAAAATGGGGAAATCTGGAAGGAGATTGGGAGGGCAGAATGTGATTAGAAAATATTGAATGGGAAACAGTTTATTTTCAACTAACAGAACAATTTCAACATTAAAATAAACATAGTTAAGGTGGTATAACCTAAACCTTTCATATATACACACACACACACATATATATATACATTTGTATATATATATACAAATTCAACTACAACTAATACTATTAAAATGTGTGCCCTCCTTAACAAGAGGGATTTAATGGGGGATGCAGATACGGATTCAGATAGTCATTCACCAAGTTATTTATAGTGAATACATATCCGAACAACTTTGCATAAACTGGGTAAACACTAAAATATCTCACAGAAGTACTGAGACCCTTTTTAGGTATACTCTATAACCTTGATTCTGTGACTTCAGAAAGAGAGTTGGAGCCCTAGTTGCATCATACTTGTGGTCCTAAGATGTAAGTTAGACAGGAGGGTTGGCAGGGCTCTCATTGCTCCGTGAGGACAACTAGCTTGTCTGGAGCACCGAGTAACTGTGGCGTGCTGTTGGTGCTGTTGGTGCTGCTGCTGCTACTGCTCAGTTCACAGACACACCTCTCTCACCCAGAAAGATGACTGACAGATAACAGGTACTCCACCGCATATGGAAATCATGAATGAACAGATAGGTACTTTCCTGCTTTATAAGAATCCCACATGTGTTTATATGGCCCAGTTGATAAAGATGATGCAAATAAGGATTTGGAATCCATAGTAGGGTAATTGAGTAATGAGTGGGAAAGCCACGCTCTATAAGATATCCCTTATTGAAGACCAGAAGAAAGACTTTCCCTCTTTATCCCCAAGTCTAAGCTCTACTTGGTCTATTCAATGGCATAATTTATAATTTCTTTAAAGAGCTAGTAGATTTCTCCCTCAGTGTGTTACAAGATGGGGCACCACCACTTATGCAGTACACATCATATTCCAAGCATTCATGTGGGGACTTTTTCAGGGAGATCGTCATTTACACTATCTAATTTTACTTTTTTTTTTTATATTTCCCACATTATGAATGAAGAAGATGAGAATGAAATCTTTCATCATTATTTCTCAAATTTGCCCAAAGATAAGTATAAACTGAGCAGCTGGTTAAAATAGCACTCGGCCCTCCTCCAAGTCTTTTGACTCAGAATGTTCAGGCAAGGAGCCCAGATCTGTTTGACTCTAAAGATTAACCCTTTAGATGGGGGCCTCATGCTACTCCTCTCTTCTCTGGGATGTGCATACTAGACCACGACAATGTCTCACCCTTCTATAATGCATCGGTTTTGTAAGGCGAATGCATAAGAGTGCCAGACAGAGCCACAGAAGGAATATTATGGCATCAGATCTTGTGGGGGAGGTGAAGTGCTACTAAATGCTGTGACTTCTTGTGAGAGGATTACAGAAAGGCAAGAGAAAAGGAATGCAATTCAGTTACAGCTTTTTTCCCCCTTTAGGCATATGCCCTCCTTCTGACACCCACAGAGGAAAATCAATCCATATTTTCTGCAAATCTCAGCACGAAGCAAAGGCTTTTCAAGAAGCTCTTGCAGGCTATTTGGAACAGGGTCCTCCAAACCCAGTATTTCTCAATGGTAACATTCAATAAAATTTTCACATGCTCTTCTTCATTGTGTATGTAGAACTGGTATTTTATATGATAAAGTCTCCATAGAGAGCATCACTGAAAAATTTTTGGGGATGTATTATATTTTTAAAGGGAAAGATGTCACAATTCTCTGACCCTATCAGCTTTAACTGAGTCTCTTTAGAATATTCCTCTTACTTAAGTTTTCCTAGAAATATGCCCCCTTTTAATCTAAAGCACTCTCACTGGTATGGTCTTCAGAAGGTGTAAGAGAGCTGAGAGACACTAATATATGATAACATTGTTTTATTTTGAATTTATTGCAGTCTGATCTTTAGTGAGTGTTAAGATAACTATGCCATCTAATCAAGGAGTAAAAATTCCTGTGAGATCGTGAGTATTAAAAATCAAAAGTTTTTCTTGAAATGGAAACCTTCATGACAAATAAACCCAGAATTTATAGAATAATGCCTTCAGGTGAGGCAAGATATCGCTTCTTAAATATGAATAATTTAGACCCTCTCGTAAGAAAAAAACAAAGTGTGTTGTTTAGGACCTCAATAAAAATCTTAGAAAAGAAAGACCAAAGACATTACCCATCTGAGTGGTGGGGCTAATCCCACAGGTTTAGTTTTGGAAAGTATGATCCTGGTAAGCTCAGATCGTAGTTCACTGCCCCACTGAATCACTTGAATCAACTGATCAAATATGTACCCGAGAATCTGAGCAACAAACAGAAGTTGTCAGCTGATTTCTAAAAATTTCATTAAATGGTGCCAAATTGCTAAGGGAGAAGACAAGCAAACGCATCAGCAACCCCATTGACAAGGCAGTCTAGGGACCAGAACATCCTCCTGCCAATCAAAGCAGATAAGTGGGTGGGGCAAAAGAAGAGAGCTAGAAGACAGCCTCGAGATGTGAGCAGCCTTGGCTCTTGAGTGTCCTCCTCCATCCCTAAACTCCCAATTTTGTTGTTCTTTTTAAAGAAGAGCCTCACTGTGTAGCCCAGACTGTCTGGGAACTCACTACTTAGCCCAGACGGACTTTGATGTTACAGTGTTCTTCCTACCTCCATCTTCTAAGTGCTAGGATTGCATACAAGTGCCCTGGTGCATGGCCTGGTTACTGTTTCCATGACCCACACAGTGTAGTCTGGCTTGTTCTTTCATGCATTTAAATACTTGTCTTTATGGGTATCTATTTCTAGAATTGGGTTGGGGTCAGGATTGGAAGCCAGACAGCAGTGAGAGGGTAAACTTACTGAGAGCAGCTGGGTGTACCAGTATTGTTTCCAGCCTGGCAAACTATTCCAAGGAAGGAGGACCTAGGAAAGCTACATTAGCTTAGCCCCAGTAACGGTCCACAGCATAAATGCCCTGAGAAGCAACTCAAGGCTCGCAGTATGGCTGGAGGTTGTCTCTGCTCTTCCACGTTTTGGTCCTGACGATTTAAAGAAACTATCACAGCGCAAGAAATTGATGAATCAAGAGCAAATGCACTACTCAGTGTGAGCTAGTAGCTGATAAAATATAGATCACAGAGTAAACGCACACTTTGAAATGCCATGCCGTCTCACACTTCACGTCCCCAGTTCTGATACTCATTTATTAATTTTTATCAAAGCATAGAGCCATATTAAGTCTTAGTTGCTTTAGAAACATGGCACCTCCCACAATACTTGATAAAGGAGCATTAATAATTAAAGAAGGACTGAAAGCAGGACCCCTAAGATTCTATGACACAATGTTTTCATCCTATTCAATAATGGAAAGGGAGATCATGCATCCCTCTGAATAAATGAAAGAAATTAGTTTGATAATAGGGCAAAATCTAATCTTCAAGTACTTCAATGGCTAGAAATGGAGCTAATAGACTTCACAATGGTCCAGGCTCCAGACACAATAAGCTTGCTAACTAATTTGTAGTTTCTCTTACACAGGGATCTCGAGAGTGGACGTTACATGTAAAACCAACAGCTGTTATTCTAGCAACTGACGACACAGTGTTAGTTCGACATTTGCTTCTAATCCTTGCGATTCTTCGTCCATCCTCAAAACGTCTGTCCCTTGTTTTCCTTTCAGTTGTACAAATGTACATAATTTAAAAAAATATTTTTTTCATAAAGATCTCCATACTTGTAGTGATGGCTTCTTTTCCCAGCCATTCAAGTGTCAGTGATGCCCATCTGAAGAATGTTTGTTAGGGTTTCTTCTGCATATTTAAAAGTCACAAGTTACGTACAGCTGGCTGGTGAAGAATGTACTGAAGTTCAGCTATATCACCATTTAAGCTTACCAGGAAAGCAAAGCCCCGAACCCACCATCACTGACAGACTGCGGAGGGGGGCAGATTGTATTCTGTCAGGTTTCTCACATGATCCTTCAACCAGATATTTTAGACAACACAAGTTGAGGGGAGTCTGACTACAGCCAAGGACTATCCTCATTTTTTCCTGATTCTGAAGAACAGTTTCTAAGTCATGCCTGCCAAAAACTATTACCATTTAATTCAAGAATGGGCCTTTGTACATACAGTGAAAACACAGACTTGGAAATCTGGACTTCTTTCCACATGTGATGGCACACACTGTAACCCCAGTACTATGGAGAATGAAGCCAGTTCTATGTTATGCAGTAATTCTAATCTAGCTACGTCATGCAGTAATTCAAATATAGGATAAGACATGTAGTAGCACCTTGTTAATTTAGTGTAAGTGATGTATCAACACCTTAATTCAGATAAAACAAAAACAAGAAGGTAGGAAGATCAACGCCATAGTCCTGGGCTACAGAGTGAGCTCCGATCTCCAAGTACAAGACAAGCAAAACGAAAGTCTTGAGATGGAATCACAGCTTCCGTTATTCCTGTGTCTGGTGAAATGAGAGAGTTACTTAAGCACACTGGTCCTTTTATCCCATTCACTTGAGTTTAAGGAATGATTAACTTTTGGTTCTTTTGTTGTATTATATAGCATTACAGACTCACACACAGCTAACAGAAGCAATACAGAGAGAACATGTGTTCTCCTTGCCCAGTTTCCCTGATAGTATCTCACACGGCCGTATTACAATAACACGAACTCTGTTCTCCATCTCTGTGTTTGTCATTCAAGATGTTACATGAGTAGAACCACAGTCTGTACTCCAAGAGTGGCATTGATCCTTAGCATAATTCACCAATATCGCACTAAATTGAGGCATAAAGCAATAGCTCATTCCTTTTAATGTCTGAGTCCTACTCTAAGATATGAAAGCGCAATTTAACTATTCACATATTTTGTTTGATTTTGTAGTACTGTAGATCAAACCCACAGCCCTACATGCCTTAAGCATTGACTCTTACTGATAACTATGCTCCCAAATAACAAAGCTAATTTCACTTATATGGACTGCATATCAAAGGCAGAAGCTTGCCTTTGCATCCTCTTTGTATGCTCTTCTGTGAGCAAATGCTTTTAGTTTCGAGGAGTTCACGTCATTAATCCTGCTATTCACTGTGCTTCTAGTATGACAGCTAACACATTTTTCTCTAGTCCTAGGTTCTGAAGATTTCCTCCTACATTTATAGTTATTAATTGAATTTGAAGGAGGGTGGAGAGGGATATATGGGACAATTTTGAGGGAAGAAAGGGAGGAAAAGAGTTGAAATCTAATTATAATTTCAAAAATTGTAAAGATCCACATAGGTAATCATATGTTATATATATATATGTATAGTTAAAGTAAGAAAATAAAGCAGAGCATTTGGAGATGAGATCCAACAAAGCTAAAGGCACATAGGGTACTGATGGCTCCTCACCCTGGCACCTCTGCCTCAGAGCTTTAAAGGCCTTAAAACCATGTAGGACGCTCACTCTGTGGGTCTTGAAATGTCCAAAAATCTCTCTGTTAAGTCGGCCCAAGCCTGTTGCTGCTTTTCCTGTGGAATGATGATATAGAACCCATAAGCAAGAATAACGCGGTGGGGGTGGGGGGAGGGGAAGCAGTAATGGAGGCTGCCGTGGAACACGCAGTACATAGGATGCTTAGGTGTAACCTCTAAAGATGGTGTGCACTCCCATTTTAGAAAACATACATGGACCGGTTTATGATTGACCTACCCTTCTGGGTATTTCTCTTTTCTTTTCTTTCTTTTTCTTTTTCCTCCAGTTTCAGTAATCTGACCATAAGTTGACCTAGCTCTCCTCTGTCTTTCTCTTTAAATGCAGAAGCCAGCGCGCACGTGCCTTTTCAAAACAGCACCATTTTAATGATGTTTATAATTCCTTTTAAAGCGTTAAAGTATCTTCTTGGTGATTAATAATTCAAAATACAATAAAACAAAACCAAACAAACGGCCAAGAGTAAGACTATGGCATGAGAAATAAGTCTGAAGATAATGCAATGTCTGTCCAAATGAAGAAAAGCAGCACAGGCTTGCTAGGCAAAGCACTGGGGTGTATATTTAAAGATCTAGTGTCTAGTCAGGAATGGCAGTAGACATTTTTTTTCTCCCTAGAAAAACCTAATTATATTGCTATTAAATCATTTGTCTGATGGCTTATTGAGAATGGCTTCCCAGCAGCTGCTTTCTCTCCTGCTATTTCTACAACTGACTAGTTCTTTTTTCTTGCTGTCAGCCTGAGAGGTGGATGTAATCAGTGCCAATTCACAGTTCTCTTTCCAACCCCATCCACTCAATCCTGTGTAGCTTTTCACCTGAAGCCTCTGCAATTTAAAGACAGAACAAGGAAGCCCCCCATCTCATACCTCAGATGCAATGGGAGCGATGTGAGGAACGCATGCTTTTGCTTTCGCACACTCATTACATTTCAAAAGACCAAGGGATAAAAACACCTTTGGTCTAGAAGGTTTAGGTGGAGTTTAATTCTTCCCAGTAATAAACCCCTTTGGTTTTGCATAAAGGAAGTGGCTGTCTCACCTGGAATTCTTGAAAGTAAGCTCTGAGAAGTGGAACTGGTGAATAGAAAGTGAGTTTACCTTTACGTGGCTGTGGCTTCTGGGACATGGGGTATTCCACCCTCTTAAACTCCAAGTTTTGTACACACCTCCACATTCACGCTATATCATAAAGAAAAGTAATGACATCTCCCTTAAAGATCTTTAGAAACTTAAATGCCGGGGCTACTCACCAGACTAGGGGAAGGAAGGTAAGATTTCCAGGTTCTCTTCAGAGCTGTGATAACATATTTATTACGTTTAGTTGATCCATCACTGCCAATGTTCCAAATTAAAGCATATTTGAAAGTGAAGAGCCAGAGCATCTTCCATCTTAATCAAATGTTTTAATGAAGAATTAAGGAGGTTCTCAATATGTGTGTCACTAACGGATTAGCATGTGAGGCAGACACTCAGCTCTCAGCCTTTCCCGCGGTTCCTTCTGGTTTCTGTTTACTGATGACTAGAGAATGAATATTCCCTGGCAATATAGAGCATGAAGAAGTGAATCCGCAGGGTATTTACTGTGAGGACAAGCAATGACTCTCGCTCAGCTGAACCCTTGGAAGTTTAAATGTTCCTCTGACACAAAGGAAACTGAGAAAGAAAATTAGGCATCAGTACTCTTCCATTTTCCCCATTACGTTCAGTTGAATTGAGGCTGAATGATATCAAGTGATCCTCAAATACAGCTATCTGTACAAAACAGACATATGTATTGTGTATATGCACTAACTCTTTTGGAGTAATTGAGCTCCAAAGAACACTGTGATCGTTCCTTAAGACTGATATTATTAAAATAAGAGAAGCAATTATATGTAGTTACAAAAAGGCTCTGATTGAGATTCTGTGAAAATACCCAGAGTGGCCATGATGACTGCCTATACGCACATTAATGCTATCTGCTTATTTAAAAAAAAAAAACTAATAAATGTAAATGATAGGAAAAAGTTGTGAGATGCTTTGTTCTGGGGGGATGTGGTTCAGGGACAGAATGTTTGCCTTGTATTCTTGAAGTCCTAGCATCTACACTGCTACAGAGAAAGGTTTTCTTTTTGATTTTTTGTTTGTTTGGTTTTTGTTTTTGTTTTTTTAAATAGAGGTCAAAACTGAAAGGGTGGGCTGGGGAGATGGCTGGGCAGGAAATACATGCTGGACAAACATGGAGACTTAAGTATGAATGCACGGTGAGGTAGCAGAGGACTGTAGCCAGGGTGCTGGCAGGCAGGAGACAGGAAGACCCAGGGGTTCGCTAATCAGCGAGAGACCCTCTCTGAAAAATCACAGTGGAGAGCAACTGAGGAAAACACCAAATACCTGTCTCTGGCCTTCATAGGCATACACATTTACACAGGCATATGCTACAGGAAAGGGGAAAGAAACCTACTGGGTGCACCCACTGGCATCAGGTAAATAAAACTGTAAGTAACTAAAAATTCAAGATATATTTTTTCTTAAATATTACTTTAACATTAAAACCTTTTTTCTGCCTAAAATTATATTTATAATGACTTACATAAATGTATGGCACACCTAAAATTATATCTATAATGATTTATGTACATGTATGGTACAATCATCTACACAAAATAATTTTTAACGCTATGAGTTTTTTTTTTGGTGTTACATTATAATTTAATGTTAGCCACACACTTGATTGCATTATAATGAATCACACAGATATTGAAATGACGCATCTAACTTCCCTTTGCAGTCTAAAAGTGTATGCACAATTATGTTATTTGACCAGATGTCTCTAATGCGTATCCTGATTAACTCTGCATGGTTGGACATTCTGTTCTCTTGGGCTGAGGAAAACATAAATAGCGAGAAAAAGAACCTACTTATGAATGTGCCTTTTAGGTTTTACTTCATTGGCAAGAATCCGTTATCTATTTAAAGTATGCTTCATGTTTTTATTTAATTGTTTAGGTATCAGGGAAGAGAAAAATGTATTTGCAAGTCAAAGTTAGCAGCAGAGCGAGTGTTACAAGATTAAATAATTTATGCTTTAAAGCACAATGATAAATGCAGCTAATTGGCTTGGCTTTGTTGACCTCCGAATAAACAAAGGTCATGTTTATCTAGCCCTAATGGTTAACGAAAGAGGTCTGGTATTTCAGGGCAAGAAAAGGATTGTTAAAGGATGAAAAAAAAACCTTGTAATTTCAACAAATAAATATTTTATATAACAGTAACCAACACAGAGGGTTAGTTGAAGGATCAAGAAGCCCCTCTACACGCATAATAGATGAAATCTAAAAGGATGAAAAGTAACGGTACATTAGGGAAAGTCTGTCTCAGAATGCTTGGTATATGTCTGAGGGAGAGAAAAGGGATGTACTTCTACCATCCCTTAATCTCCGGGTAGATGGAAAGCTCTGCATGAGGAGAGACTGCGATGACTCTGTGGGCCATGATGAAGGCACCGAGGCAGAAGGCAGAAGCAGTGTGTTCCTGCCCAACATCGGGTCTCGGCCTCACTGCCTGCCGAGCGTCCCTGTCAGGCTCCTAACACACACAAGGTTGCCCTGATCTTCACCTCAAGTCCCTCCCTGGTGTGTGCACTGTCAATATTTTCATTTTCCTAAGGTGCTTTCTGTCTACCTTCCTTACAGGAGAGTAGGTTACCAGAGAGCAGAGAGCTGTACTTGTAACCCTAGAATAGCACCTGACAGATAGTATTCCATAACACGATTGGATGGAAAAATTTAACAAGACAGGAGAGAGGAAGGGAAAGAGAATGAGGGTGTAAAGAACTTGCCACATTTGAAAGGCCAGAGGTACAGGGCAATGAACCATCAGATCAGGCCTTGCCCAGAATGGCCAGTCCTTTAACTATTCCTAATCAAAACGCTTAAGAGGAACATTCTGGAAGGACTATGACTGCCATAAAACCTTCATAATGCCAAGGCTTGTCTGGCTGATAATCAGAACATCAACCGTATTTTACCCACATCTTTATTTCAACTGAAAAGCAGAACAATAACAAAACCCAAACCCTAAGCCATTGAACAGGGACTACGGTCCTGGAGCTTCTCTTGAAGGAGTAAGCTCTTCAGGATAAAATATTAAAATCAATCATAATCATATTTCCAAGAAAGAGATTGCGATTATGGACCATGATGTCTAGTTTCTGTCTCAAGCACTTCAGTGTCTTCTGGGATATCACTATTAATCTGCCTTTTCTTATTTTCCCGCTGTTATATTTAAATATCATTTCCTACATAAAAGATAACTCACAAACATTGAAATGACTATTAGTCTTTCTGACTAGAAATGCATATTTGTCCATTGTTGTATTTTTAATATCTATTTATTTATTTATTTTATCTATGTGAATACAAAGTTGCTATAGTCGAACGCACCACAAGAAGGCATTGGATGTCATTATAGGTGGTCCTGATGCACCATGTGGTTGCTGGAAATTGAACTCAAGACCTCTGAAAGAGCAGCCAGTGGTCTTAACCACTAAGCCATCTCCCATTCCTCTTTTTTCTTTTAAAACATCAAGGTTTGCAACATTTAGTGGATATTCTTCTGAATGTGAAATACACAACCAGCTCTCTCAATCACTAAAGCATGTCACAGTTTCTACAGCCTTTCTTCCCTGTTTGGAGAAAATAACACTCAAAATTTTAAATTGAAATTGAAAAATGTAGGAGATATTTGTGCTATTGTGTGACAGAATTTGAATTTTTTAATTGTGTGTCGTGTATGCTGTATCTTGTAGGTTAAATGTATAATGTCATGAGCCTCATTATTTAAATTGTGTGTGTGGAACCATTTCTTCCTGAAATATTTTGACATGTGCAAGGAATCATTGCACTAAGTATTATTACCCAGCAAAACTCAATTGCATTTTGGCTTTACCATTCCCTCCAGATTTGGGGATGAGGGAATCCTTCATACATTATTATGTCATATTTAGATATGTGAATCACACAAAGAGAGTATTTGAACTTAAGAAAATTTACAAATGCTCATGGGTGTAAGAATGTTCTCTGCATAATAACCCTGATTCGATTCCAGTAACAACTGCTCTTTTCCAGCTGATAACACAGCCACCATTATGCCAAATATACTCTTTAATGAGTCAACGGCTAAGTAAATTTTGTTAAGTGCGCATGAATCGCATCTTTAATAGCTAGAAGGTGACTGGTTATTGCTTGGCTTGTACATGTTCACTGAGGCCAATATACACAATATTGAAATGAGAAGGTGCCACCCATGGGACTCAAAGTAGGTCTTAGAAACCTCAAAGCTAGCATTCATCTAACATAGTGTGTGTGTGTGTGTGTGTGTACAAACATATAGGAATGCCTTAGAAATTGCACGATTTAGAAACTGCTTAGAAACTGCTATCCCAATTCAAGATGCTGCTATTAGTGTTGTTTGTTGCCAGCGATGGCTAAAAATGCAATATATGCAACTGACTTGAACCCTGCCATGTGATATCTGAGTAGCACAGGATAAAATTTAAAGATTGAAATATAAGCAGGGATGTCCTTTGTGCACTTGCCTTCTGTGAAGAGTACGTGCAACTGTAACCACGCGGAGCCAGGCCTTTCTGCATGCCTGGCTTCTGTGAACAGTATGTGTAACTGTAACCACGCGGAGCCAGGCCTTTCTGCATGCCTGCCTTCTGTGAAGAGTACGTGCAACTGTAACCACGCGGAGCCAGGCCTTTCTGCATGCCTGGCTTGTAATTGCCGCCCAACTCATCCTTTGCTTTTGCCCTTAGCACCTTATAATCTGTTCTCAATGCACAGCACTCGCACTAAGCCTTTTAAAGGATAAGGCGGTGCAGGTCATTCCTCTGCCTCCCATGCTTCAGCGGCTTCTGTCCTCGTGCAGACTGAAAGCCTTAGCTCTTACACCGACACGCCAGACACTAACGTGTTGGCTTGTCCACCCTGCCCTACCTTGGGGACTTGGCTTCTCTCCACGTTTCTCTTGTTCATTGTCCTCCAGGAACAACAAGCTCCTTGCTCTCTGTATAGAGGCAGGCTCCCACGATGGGGACTTCGCATTTGCCTACCATGATCTCCCTGTGTCTTCAAAAGGTTTCCTCTTTTGCTTCAAGTCTTTTTTGTTTATCGCTACCTCTTCATAGAATTTTCTTCAACCTATTATTTCTATAATTCAGACATGCTCTAAGCTATTTCTGTCATTCTCTATGTACCTCAAACATTTCCCTAGCACTATCTTAATGTTTTAATTTCTTCTCATGAATGTGAAGAGAGTAGGGATACTTCTCTGACTGCTGTAGGCTCCGCCCCTAGCACTATGCCTGTTGCTTAGACCATCATCTATAAGCATTTGTCAATAGATATACTACATTGATATCACACACCAGCACACACACAAGATTCAATTTCTATAAATTACAACGTTAAAACCAGTTTTATTGTGCTTAGCATTAAAGTCCAAGTTAAAGTTTCTAAAAGTAAAAACTTGAAAGGCATAATAAATTTTTTAAAAAAGTGATATTTCTTTTCTCTCTACCAAAAGATCAATGCAAAACAACACAATCTATCCCATGCAATACTAATGTAGCAATAATTTGGCGCTAAGTGGCTTAAGTTCTAACATACTCCTAAAACTTCTGTTTGATTAACTATTGATGTCAGCTGAGAAAACGTACTTCAAGTCTAACCTTGATTAAAATAGTAAAAGCAAAAAAATCAAATCAATTGTATCCATCTTTGATTCTCCTCTATAAGGAATAAAGATTACAGAAACTAAACAAGACATCCTAATGTACTGGATTTTGTTCTCATAAAAGCATAAAAGCAAAGTCTCCCAGTTGGCCATTATTCTGTCATAGTTTATTGAACAATAACAAACAGCTCAGAGTGAGATCTGGTCTTAGAACATCTGGCCCTGGAGACACAAAGTTCAGCAAGATTCATTTTGCTAATTCTAGGGTAGTTTTATTTGAGTGTGATAACGCTATGTTTTTATCTTTCAAATCTTCTTACCAATGTATCAAATAAGTTTTAAGAAATGCAATTTCTCTTAGGAAATATAAAAAAAACTCACAAATAAGATTTACCAATTTTTTTTATGTTTTTGGAGTAGCTATAAAAGGATTTTATGCTTACTGAATGCTAATGTTAAAGATCCTGGTATGCTATTTTATTTCAAAGCCCCATGGGAACAGAAAAGTTCTGTGTTCAATCTCGTGGACTTTGACTCCCCCAAAACATTCTTTCCCATCCCTCACATCCTGTCGCTCCGATAACCCTCAGGCAGCAAGTTCTTTAACTGTTTCATGGTGATCTAGATGTTTTCTAGGAGAGCTCCTGGGTCAGGAAATATCAACAAATAAATAATAAAAAAATATAGATTTAATGGGAAATTCCTGTTTTTAATAATCATCTCTGGCCCCAGGAAAAAAAGAAAAAATATTAATAAAACAAATTAGAGATATAGGCACTGACACAATATTACTGGCCATCATCTTTGGATTGCCCTCAATCAGTATTATGTAAGCAGAAGAGATTCCCATCAGGGACATGATGTCTACAAAAGCTGCCCTTAGTTGCAGCAGCCTCTTTAACTACTCCTCCTCCATTCAGCTGTCTGATACTTTGACTGCTTCAAGATATTTTCAAGCATGGAAGTCAAGGCAAATCAAATCTCTCAATTAAAAAAAAATCCCCTTTCTTAAAGGACTGAAGGAGCTGAAGGGGATTGCAACACCATAGGAACAACAAAATCAACTAACCAGACCCCTCAGAGCTCCCAGGATAAAACACAACCAAAGAATGCACATGGAGGGACCCATGGCTCCAACTGCATATGTAGCAGAGAATGGCCTTATCTGGCATCAGTAGGAGGGGAGGTTCTTGGTCCTGTGGAGACTTGATACCTCAATGAAAGGGTATGCTAGAGCAGTGAGGCAGAATGGGAGGGTGGGGGGGAAGGGCACCCTTATAGAGGCAAAGGGGATGGGGAATGGGATGGGGTATTTGCGGAGAGGAAACTGGGAAGGGGGATAACATTTGAAATGTAAATAAATAAAATAACCAATAAAAAAATCCCCTCTTCTCTGTTTCCTAATATAATTGTACAGAAATTATCTCCATGTTACAGGTAAAAAAAAAAAAAAAAAAAAAAAAAAAAGAAAGAAAGAAAGAAAAAAAGAAGCGCTGTTCTGAGTGTCTGAGTGAGATCAGGCAGTTCTAAAATGCCAGTGTCTCAAAGAGAAGACTTGAAGACTTAAAACTAGGACTGTCTAACCCAAAGGCAAGTCTCCTGGCTGCTTTGCTTTTCTGTGCTCTGGTTTTGGCTGAGGTTAGTTATGAAGTTTATATAACACTCACATGGAAACAAGCTTGTTGGGATTTATCCCTCCAACGAATTTCTTTCAGAAGGACACATGCAATTGTAGAATTAAAGATAGTATGTGATAATCAAAGGAAACAAAGGTTCTGTTTGGGAGGACAGACAGTGTAAGTCTCCTTAAACCACACTGGAATGGCCCAGCCTTGCTCAAAACACCAATGTGATCACACTTGGGTTGGTTTTAAGGGACAATAGCTCAAACGTTTCGTATACTACTTGTTTAATGAGAAATCACCACGTATCCTGACAACTAACATCTACAGGTGCAAAGAAGGACTTAAAACGTTGTAGACTCTGTAAAATTTGGGTATTTCTAAAATTTCTGATTCTAACAGATCACTGGACAGAAGAATTGGAGGCAATGATTACGGGATGGTCTTGAAGTCATGGGTTCAAGGGCATAAAGAACTTGGGAACCACAACTTACCAAGACAGTAAGGTGAGAATACAGAGCAAGACGTTTTGGAGATGGGCGTGTGGTGTGAAGTTAGTGCATCAGTGTAAGAGAGTGGGGAGATCAGTGCCTATAAAGAAATCCTTCGAGCACAGATGCCATGAAACTCACTTAGCTTCTTAACATACTTTAGAAATTGTAGCACATTAGCATAGCAGTAAATTTATTTTTAGTCAGTGTGAAAGCTATATGGGGAAAGAGTTAGCATAGTTGTTAGATATTTACTGTGTGCCAACAGCACCACCCAGGGAAATATACAAACTACATCCTCTGGGCTTAAAAACTATGAGTTATTGCTGTATTATTCCTAACCACACAGTAAAAGCAATCACTCCTAGCTATTGATAAACGTATTTCTATTCCATACACACCAATGTATGAATATTTTGGCACTTACCTATCATTAATTCAAGATAAGTCCCCAAAGATTTCACCCCAGTTGAAAAATATCTTTTAAAAATCTGATGGCATACTTTGGAGAGCAAAGTACAATAATGAAGGACCATACCAAAGTATGCATATGAATCTACATTTCTCTTTCACACATCTTTCCTGTGGTTTCAATATTGAATAATAAGCATGTTATTTTTTTTTAACAAGATAATTCTCATTTTCTTCAGATACAGTAAAAAAATGTCAAAGTATTAAACTGTCATGCCTATAATGTGGATTACAAGGTTATAAAATGCATCCTACATGAAGATTTTCATGAGTATTATAATAAAATGACTAGAAGAAATGAGAATAAGAAAAGAAATTTAGAACAAGCAAGTTCCTGGCAGGTAGGATAGCCCAATGGGTAAAGGTAACTTCTACCAAACCTGAGGACCTTAATGTGTTCCCCAAGACCCATCGTGAAAGGACATAATTGCAAATTGTTCTCTGACCTCCAAACACCCACTTTGACACATTGGAACACATACAAACACACATCAAAAGTCAAAATATTTTAAAAGAAATCTAGCTTCTAGTACAGGATCTGCTACAAGTTGGCTATGTAACTTTGGTAAAATTGAAAAATGTCAAATCTTTACAGTTCAAAGGCCAAAGTGCCCTCTTACATTTTCTGGAAACTTAAGCCCTCATGTGGGCTAGAGCACTGAGCCACGTCCCTAGGCCCCCTAAAACTTTATTAATAGAGATGACAAGGGAGTTGAGACATCCATTTCTGGATTTATGGCACAACTGCTATAAACTTCAAATTTTCAACAGACTAAGAAGGTTGACTTTTGAGTTACTAGGATAACCACAAACGAACCAACCAACCAACCAACCAAAGAAACAAATAAGACAAAAGCCAAAAAATAAAATGCAACACTCTCCACCCTCTAAGTAAAGGCCAAAATCAGTAGTCTCGCATGTGACAGAAACATTCCTGTACCATCTGCAAGACTCCACTAGATCCTTCATTTGTCTCAAGATGAAGCTGTTTTATTTGGCATGCACAGAATATTGACTAAAAGAAGCCCAAGCACACCTCAGCAATACAGACAGCCCACCAGAGTCCATGAGTATACAGGACTTTGCTGGTATTAGGTCACAGTTGACGGTGTTATTTGGTTTACATTATTCAAATACTCTGTAAGAAAGCAAATCTAGCCTCAAAGGTTATAGAATCTCCTACAAAACCCTCAGCCACCGATATTCTACAATCAAATCTTAAGACATCGTCTTATGCAGGGAATTTCAGGTCTGAAGTACGTCTTTGAAGCATTGTAGAAATGTGAATTATTTATGTAAACAAAGCTCTCAAAAGTCCAAACGAGTGCTCAGCAACTGCAGCGGTGAGGTGCCATGTTCCACAAACACTGCTGAGGTCTTTCCTGTGACAAAGGAACCCACAGACCAGCAAGTTGAGGTCTATGGAAAAGCCAAGCCAACGAAGTGAAACCTCTTAACGTAAGGATTTCTGTGTTAACCACGGAAAACACAAAAAAGATCATGTCGTCCTTCGTAAGAAAACTGGAGTGAAGATGGGACACAAAAGAGTTGTGAGTCATATTGAGAATATTTAACAACTGTGATTCTGGTATTAAAGAGTCAGAATGGAGTCCAATCCTAAAACAAAGGCAGCCACATCAGGGTGTGGCACCTGGGTATCCTCCCCCATCCAAGATGGAAAATATTAACCTTGAAGAACTGGGCTGGAAGAAATCTGCACATGATACACGGTCAGTACAACATCAATACCTTCACCTAACACAAACTCAGGAACTCAGGAAGAGCACTCTCATTCTTTCTGGATTCTAAACTCTCTAAAGGTACCACACACAAGCAGCCTATAGAAATTTGATAAAGGTTACACCAAGAGTAATTTTTACCAAGAGTAATTTGACACCAAGAGTAACTTTATGCAATTAAAATTTTTCTAAAACACAAAGATATTTACTTACTTTTGGCCCTTTTATTTAAATGCTTCTTATTAAAGACTTCACAACTGACATACTTATATTAATGTTTTTCCAGTTTTAGTGCCTTTTGTTTACACAGGTTTGTCGTTTTATTTAAATGAAAAACCACGCACGCATCCCTCTACCCTGTTTCCTTGCTGTGCAACTTGGCATTGGGGCTGTAACTCCGATGGCTGATGGCTTTGCTGTTTGCAATCTCAGAACGCTAAGATTTTTGCCCGTCAGCAGTACATCCAGCCCTTTGACACCGTGGACCAGAAACTTCCAGAAGCGACTAGGTAGCAAGGTGCTTGGTTTTCTTTTGGCTCCGGTAACTGGCAGGCATCGGGGTCTGGCCCTTGAATTTTCTCCCTACCCTGTTCTACATACTTGAGGCTTACCATCAGCACAGCTTTGTTTTGACATATGGTTCTGACTGTTGCCTGCAGAGGCCAGAGAGCAGCCAGGATACCACAAAGGAGATGGCTGACAGAGGAACAAGACTGTTTCAGTATCTTTAATGTAACCATCTCCTCTGAAGATGGAGTGCCTAGGGAGAGCTTTGTAAATGTGATTCAGCCAAACGTCAGGCTAACCACCATCTCCCCCACAGCTTGCACTTTTACATTACCAATCTCTTACTCTACCGAGTATTTCACATGTGCTATGCTCTTTTAATAGTTAAGTTCTTTTGAGTCTTTAAAATAACGTACTGAAGGAGGAGTGTCTCGTCTTCAAACGCAGGTGGACAAGTTACATGGGCTGAGGGGTGTGTCGTGTTTCCTCAGAGGAAACATAGCTTCATTCATTTGGTGAAAATAAAAAGTTGACAAGCAAAAAAAAAATCGCTATTAATAAAGTCACAGAAACGGTCAGCAAGAATTCAGCTAGAACCCCAAATGTTCTACACTTTCATTTTCACCTACTAGGAATCTGGGTGCTAAATTCTATGGAGGACACCCTGAGAGATGGCCTCGACCAGATTATCACCACTGCTATTCAAGATGCCAACCATGGAGCCATTTTACTGATGATAATCATGAGAGAGGGTAAAGAATCACTTTGGTCCAGTCAGAGAATGGGAAGCAGCTAAAGAAGGGCTATGGTGCTGAGGCCAGGGTTCTCTAGAATGTACCTCACAACCTCTACGGTGAAGACACCAATATTCACAACCGTGATCCCAAACCATCAGCAGGCGAGAAAAGAAGGATGGGGGCCTCTCTACAGAGATTTAACATGAAGTTCTAAAGGAAAAAAAATCAAATTTTAAAAACTTGTATGTTAAGTATATATTCACTGGTTCTTTGAGGATTTCAAACAATTTTGGCTGTTTTCACCCTGTTCCCACAACTAGATCTGTACCCCCTTTCTGAAATAATGTTCAGCTCTAAAAAAAAATGAAACCACATTTCCAGGAAAATGGGTGGACTTAGAAAATATGATAATAAATAAGAACAAACATTTTTGAAAGAAAAATAAAAAAAATAATATACCTTGAATGTGGATCTTAGCATATACATATATAAACAAAAGTATATATGGATATATATGGAAAATGATGACTGTGTGGTGGATACTTGAGTCATACTAATGTGTTCTAAATTCAGGTCTCTCCTCACACCGATTCCATAATTCCCACGCATAGAAGGCCAACATAAAGGACCAAAGTAGCTAACTGCAAGTTTGTAATGATGAAATGAAATGTCCTGGGGGATCTCTAGCCCTCTAACCTAGCAGACAAAATGAAGGATGAGGTCTATGTAGTTTATTTATAAGGAGTATGATTTTCATATATACATGAAATACACTTCTCATTTATTTTGAAAATGGAGGTCCCCAAGAGGCTTCATGGCTTGCTGGAGTCCACACAGTCCACATTCACACAGCTAATACTCCAGGCCAACTTCCTGGGGCTCCACATTGAGACCTATTTCCGGGATAGCTTGCTGCTGACAGGAGAATCTGGCATTGGATAGCTGGCCTTTCATAGGCAGTACCAGCCAGGTTCCTATAACATAGTAAGTCAGGCAGTCTTCTGAATTCATTCTTTCAAACTGCTAGGCACATATTTGATTTGGATAGTAATTTCTTACCTAAAGCTTGAGATTTTGTTTCTTAATTTTAAATCTAAAACGAGCAGTGTTTAGCAAAGATAATATTACAGAAGTCTTTACCAAGATGATTGATTCTAAACCATTAGCCTTCTAACTAGTATATTTGGCAGCAGGTCCCTTTAGTGGCCTCCTTTTGCTATTAACTTACACAAGAAGCAGAAGCATTAGCAGGTGGGGAGCTGCAGGGGGGCCTTAAAGCATCAATGGTCAGAGAGGACAAACAGTTCCTTGCCAGGAGCTGCAGAGGCCCAGCCTCACTCCTCTGTGTCAGTTTGGATTTCATGACCACTTTATCATCTTACAGGAGCCTTGAAGGCTGATGCAGACATAGGGAGGCTATAGCAGTACCATGCCACCTCTATGGTTTCCAAGACCAAACAGTTTAGCCATTCTCCGTTGCTATAACAAAATACCTATGTCTGGGAGACATATAGGGACATTCATTTGGTCCCAGGAAGCTTGAAGCCTATGATGGGGCAATTTGCTGACTTGTCTTGGTCCTTCTGGTTTTACTACATGCTGTATACTGCATCATAACGGAAACACTCACCAGAGTGAGACCACACCTACATGTCAGACAAAGGAGCCAGGATTCAGAGGTCAGGCTTGCTCAATCTGACCAAGACAGATCTGGCCTGGGTCTCATGCAGTTAGGAGTCTCCGAGAATTACATAACCGCTTTCCTCTTGACTCCACCTATTAAAAGATCTACCCCACCACATGACCAAAACACAAACATGTCTCCCAGCTCATGGCTCTTTAGCAAGGACACACCAAATTCACACCATATCAGAACATCACAGAGTGATGATTCTAGAGAATTTAAATTTCTTAATTAAAAAGTTTTCTTGAGACTAAGTATCATGTATATCTAGGTTGACCCTGAATTTTCTATAGAGCTGAAGATGACCTTGACCCTCTATTCCTTCTGCGTCTACTTCCAGAGTGTTGGGATTATAGTTTTGTACTGCATGTGTAGCTGGGAACTGAACCCAGGACTTCTGTGAACACTGGACATGCCTCCACCCAACCAAACATTTCTTAATTTTAAAATGAAGAATAAATAGATCTTTCATTACCAGAAGATTAATTCAGAAACACTGACACCTGTTTTTAAAGTATCAGGAGGGGGCTATGCAAGACAGAGACTTAGCAGGTTGAACAGGAAGCCTAGAAACTTTCAAAACTGAATGGATACAGCAAAATGAAACAATTTGCACCAAAGGAAAAGTAACCAGATGCCAGCTATCACAGTTACACGCAGTACCAATTAATTACACTCAGCTTCTTAATCACTATCAAATATAATGTAAGTGTTGGGAAAATATTTAAAGACAAAAACCTGGCAATTCTTCATTTAATTTGAGGAGTTTAAATTAAAAAGTTACTATCTCAGCAAGGACTACAAATAGCAGCCTCCACTAGTATAGAGGGTGATAGAGATAAAGCCAGGTATTTACAAAGTCAGCATCCGTTACAAAATTCTTACGACTGAATTCTCTGGGCATAAAGCAAGTGTAGATTCTTCATCTCCATGGAAGACATATTTGGTTTCATATAGTATGTTCATAATTTGCCTCTTATTCTTTTAAATATTCATGAATTACGTAGTCTTTAACTCAACAGAATTAGCATAAAGTATGGTAATGAGTTAAGAATCAAGTAATGTCTTTAATGTTGCTTCCCTAAACTGTTCTCTAGGCTTCTAACCTTTAATAAACCAAATGTTTCCTTTTGTAATGCTAAGTACAGTACAATAAAAATTTGTCAAATTAATGCTCAATAAACATACAAAGAATGCTACATGAATTGGATTATACAGTAAAAATTTGGGTATTTTTTCTCCCAAGAGGAGAGGGTCTATTGTGGTCAGTTCATTCCTTTATGCGATGTCATTAGCATGCAAGATAAGTCTCTGCTATATAAAGGATTCTTGAAAACAGGATATGAAAGTCAAACTTTAGGGACTGCAGGTGGAATTCAATGGAAGAGTGTGTGCTCTTTCCACATGGAAAGCCCTAGATTTAATGTCAGCACTAAACACAGACGGGCAGGTATGTGCCTGGACTGTGTGGGTTTAAAGGAAACTTAAACTGTGTCCACCAGCACTCAGAGCTTGAATCTGGGTCATATGTTGGGTTCTTTCTTTTTCCTTCCTTCCTTCCTTCCTTCCTTCCTTCCTTCCTTCCTTCCTTCCTTCCTTCTTTCCTTCCTTTCTCCCTCTCTTCCCTCCTCCTTCCTTCCTTTCTCCCTCTCTTCCCTCCTCCTTCCTTCCTTCTTTCTCTTCCTTCCTTCTTTCTCTTCCTTCCTTCCTTCCTTCTTCTTTCTTTCTTTCTTTCTTTCTTTCTTTCTTTCTTTCTTTCTTTCTTTCTTTCTTTCTTTCTTTCTTTCTTTCTTTCTTTCTTTCTTTCTTTCTTTCTTTCTTTCTTTCTTTCTTTCTTCTAACTCTTTGAGGAAAATGCCCAAGTCCGAAAGAGAATGCAGCCAATTCCAAGACCTACCGGAGTTTGTTCTAAGATTATTTATTGTAATCGTTCACCCTGATTGTACTTTGACTCTTCTAGTGTGCCTTCCGGGAATCCAAGCCAGAAGCAGCAAGAACTGAATTGCCCGCCCAGTGGCTCAGTCTTTCATACCTAATTATCCCCACATAAAAGTTCTACATGATGATTACAGGCTTAAAATGATTTAAGAAGAAAAAAAAAAACCCAAGAACAACACTATTCTAAAGATTTGATTCTTTAAAGGTGGGGTGTTAACACCACTTAATTTCACTCATGTTTTGTAAAGTAGTTTTTAATATTCTGGTAATACTCTTGCTCATAGTTTACTGAGATAATAGTGGGGTTTCCGGAAGCAGCATGATTCTGCTTGTGGATTCTCCACTTTACCTTTGAACTTTGCAACTGTTTCCCAGGAGTTGGGATTGCTAGGTTTGCAACTCTGTTTCCGAGGAGCTGGGGTTGCTCTTTGGCACTGTGATCCCACCCTCCTCTACAGTGGATTCTGGTGGCCTCCTCCCCCAGCTCTCATGATAAAACTTCCAAGCACAAGAGAACCACTTCCGTGGTAGCCAGCTGAAGCTTTCTCCTTGAGTTTCCTTTTGTCTTTCCTTTGGTACCCCAGCCCTCACACATCCATCCTCTTTTCAACATGGAAAGATGCCATTCTCAAAAGATACAATTTTTTTTTTAATATTCACTCTCAGTATTATGTAATTCTCAGTTCCATTCACTTGGAAAACTTGACGTGCCTGACTCAGAATCAGAAAACCGGACACCGGAAAACAGAGCAGCAGCAATGTGGTTGGCTGGGGAATGTCTCATTGGCATTTTCTAGTATTATCTTTTAATTACGTTATACGTTCAGTGACTGTGTTTTGTGAACCTGTTAGAAAAGGCTCTAGGAACTAATGAAATGGAAATGTTAAATATGCTACAGTTTTTGTAACCCGATTTTTGGAATTCAGTTGTTTACAATCCAGGATCCTTGAAAACTGGAATGGAAGCTGGGCGTCCTTAAAGCCTTCCTGCTAATGTCCCTACATTCATCAATTTTACATCCTATGATCCAATATGGCCTCCTGCTGTCTTATGCTACAGAGAATCCCTGTTTTGAAATTGGTACACAGCACCTTAGGAACATTTTCACTTCCCTGAATTGTCCATTCCTGTCCTTTTCGTCCTAAGACCTCACACAACTTATAGGTTATGTAGGCTCTACCTGAAGCCATTAGACTGGACCCATTTAAATATCGACAGCAGCTCGTATGAGGCCTCTCTGGGAAGTCTGCAGCTAGGGCCCCTGGGACATGAGTATAACTGAACAGGTTAGTGAGCTCCAGCCCTTCCCCTCGCTGCTGGCCCTGCGTGTCTTAACCTGTTGGAGACTGGAAAGTGAGCAGCTCGCTCCCTGAGGAGGCCTTGGGCACACTCTTCAGCTGTCTGGCATACCCTGATCACTGATGTCTCTGTCATCATCTTACTTGCTAATTTAACCTCTTTCAAGGGTCAGTTTTGTCTTGAGTTTGAATCCAGTGTCACTGAGCATGGACATCAAGGCCTTGAAGCACTTAAAATGAACAGAGGCCTAAATGATCCAGACAAAATGCCCTAGAATGAATCCAAACGGGCAACCTCCAAACAGTCTAGCTCTGGGTGTTTTCCAGAAGGGTAAGAACGTAGGGAATACAGAAACAGGCCAGCCCCTGTTCCTCACTCTTACCTTGTGCACGATGTGCTATCCCCACCTCTTTCATCTGCCGGGGGATACTTTCATTCTAAACTTTCCACCTTATTGAATGCAAGAGACCAGAAGATAATGCATTTTTCATTACACTACGTTCTCAGACTCACAGCATCCAGCACAGCAGACCATACAGCACGAAATACTTGTGTTTGGATTAAATATTTAAAAAGAGAAACCCTGATTTCATCAGGGTCACTACTTACTATATGCATGTGTGGATGTGCCACGTGACCCAAGGGCTCAAGCGACAGTGAAGCAAGAGCTTGAGATTGTAATCGAAGGATTTTAACTGGGAAGAGGCACAGAAGGAAAGTGTAAAGCACACTGAAGTACACCATCACAGCACTATTCTAGAAAAAGAACAATGGACAGAGCTAGAAAATATCATCCTGAGTGAGGTAACCCAGTCACAAAAGAACAGACATGGTAAGAACAGTCACTGGTAAGTGGATATTAGCCCCAAAGCTCGGAATATACAACACACAATTCACAGATCTCATGAAACTCAAGAAGAAGGAAAAACAAAGTGTGGGTGGTGCTTTGGTCCTTCTTAGAAGGGGTAACAAAATACTCATGGGAGCAATTACAAAGTGTGGACCAGAGTCTGAAGGAAAGGCCAACCAGATACTGCCCCACCTGGGGATCCATCCCACGTACCCGTACCCTAACCCTAACTCTAACCCAAACCCAAACCCTAACCCTAACCCTAACCCTAACCCAGACACTATTGAAGATGCCAAGAAATGCTTTTTGACAGGAGCTTGATAGAGCTGTTTCCCTGAGAGGTCTTGCCAGAACCTGACATATACAGAGGCAGATGCTAACAGCCAACCACTGAACTGATCACAGGGTCCCCAATGGAAGAGTTAGAGAAAAGACTGAAGGAGCTGAAGGGGTTTGCAACCCCAGAGGTAGAACAACAATATCAACCAACCAGACACCCTCATAGCTCCCAGGGACTAAACCACCAACCAAAGAGTACACATGAAGGGACCCGTGGTCCAGCTGCATATGTAGCAGAGGATGGTCTTGTCAGGCATCAATGGGAGGAGAGGCCCTTGGTTCCATGAAGGTTCAATGCCTCAGTTCAGGGAAATGCGAGGGTGGGAAGGAGGCAGTGCTTGGTTGGGTGGGTGGGTAGGGGAACACCCTCATAGAATCAGAAGGAGGGGGATGGGATAGGGGGATCAGAAAAGGGGATTACATTTGTAATGTAAATAAACAAAATACCCAATAAAAATTTATATATTAAACATTTTGTTTACATATAGTTTCTACAACAATGCAGAAAGATATGAAAATTAATAGCTTTTCAAGAAATAAGTATATTAGTATAATATAAAATATATATTTGTTTGGAATGATTGCATAAGAAAAGAAAAGAAAAAGTAACAGAAGAGAGAAGAGAAAGTGGCTTGGCCGTGAGGTAGCGCTGTGGTGGCGTGCTGCCTGAGTGAATGCTAGGCCCTGAGTTCAGTTTCCAGCACTGTGGGAAAGGATGGATAAGAATATTACATTGCATAAGCAGAAAACTATAGAGAATAAATAGTAGTATCTCGGCAGCTCTATAACTAATGTTTATTATTTGATAAATATTATGTGCCAGGAATTGTCTAGACCACTAGCTCTCATACAGTAACTACCAGATTAAAAACAAAACAACAAAAAACAAAAACAAAAAAAGTTTAAGCCAAACAGGATTATCTCAGCAAACTGTGAAAGTGCAATAAATGGGTTAAAAATATGTGCAAAACAACTTTTATGAAAAGGGGGAAAGAATTGAAAAAGTCTTGAAAGCATTTCAAGATACGAATTAGTTAGGGGAGTGTACATCGTACTTTTATGTCTGCCTAACACAACAGGTTAGTGACATTTTAGAAGGGGTAACTTCCTTTGAGATATTGCCTCCACAGAGCAGGTAAACAAGCCTGTGGTGCATTTTCTTGATTCATGGTGATGTGGGAGGGGCCAGCTCGTGGTGGGCGGGGCCAGATCATGGTGGGCGGAGCCAGTCCTATGCTGGTGGTCCTGGGAGTTATGGTGAAGACTCAATAGATGCCCCAACCAATTGAAATCAAGGGCAGGGGGTGGGAGTAGGTCAGGTGGAGAAGCATATGCGTGGAAGCAGGGGGTGGGAGGAGGGGTTGGAGGTCTTTGTGGAGGGGGGAAATCGGGAAATTTTACCACTGGAAATGTAAATGAAGATTATATTCAATAAATAAAATTAAAGAAAAAAAAGGAAAGAAAACAGGCTATGGAAGTCATGCAGAGCAAGCATGAAACCAGCCCTCCTCCATGGCCTCTGCTTCCGTTCCTGCCTCCAGGTTCCTGCCCTGTGTTCTCTTAGTCATGGAATGATAACATGGAAGCACAAATTAAATAAGCCCTTTCCTCCCTAAGATTTTTTTTTTTTGCATAGAAATGATTGAAGGTATGGAAACAAATTAATAAGTAGCTCATTATACATAAAATTCAGGCCCTGCCATTGGGTTATGTCTCTCCCATTTAGCACCTTCACTGTACTTCCCAATGTGGCAGCTCTCCTGAGCCTCTAGAATTTCTACCACGTGTCTGATCTGCAGGCCATGGGCTGTATAAGACCAAGCTAAGAATCTGACTCACGCGCCCACCCCACCCCGCCGCGCACCCCCACCAACCACGAACCTGCTTTATGCGTGAAAGAGCGTTTTGAAGATTTTGTTCTGTTTTTAGTAACTTGGTGGTGTTACCTAACTTGTGGTCACTCTTGAGTATGAACTATGTAGCTAATAAGATGCCACGCTTCAATGTCAGAAGGTTGGACACACCTGCTGTGTGTCAATAATGATTTGAGATAGGTTTTAAAGCTGCACCTTATCTTGCCCAATAGTTCAAGGTACTTTTACTGAGATTAAAAAATACAAGGATGAAATGAACTTCTCCCATGTATAATTCTAGTTAAAAAATGAAACACCTGCATAATCACCATAGCAACAGGTAGCTTTCCCCTACAATCTATCCCCAGGCCTTCACAACAAACCCTTTCTCTTATTTCACCACATCCCGCCACATTATTTTTCAGTGAGCACATTTCTTACATCGGTTCTGTTAGACCAGATCTTTTTCACAAATTTCTTTCTGCGCTCCTGAGGACTTACAGCTTATTTTTATATGGCCAGCAAGGAAACAGAGAACCAGAAAAAGTTGACAAGGAGCCTGGGGCTGACAGCAGGGAACACAGGCTCCCCTGGGGTGTGCACCTTTCACTGTTCTCATTAAAGAACAGAGACTTGGCTTCCCACAACCCAGTCAATACCTAATTTAGCTGCTTAGAAATCCTGTTCAACTGGGAAGAGAGAATAAAACCCAACTCTTTGGAGGCACGGCCTTTGTCACTTTGTGCCCTAGTTGTGCACCAATCCATCAGACATGACACAGGAGAGGTTATAAATGGGGCTGAAGTAACAGGATATAGGCAGACAGTCATGACAGTGTACAGGCAATTGTGCCAAAACACATAGAACTGTTCACATGATGGTGACATGAGACTGGCGAGGAGACATGACATGCTCACATTCAGGGCAATTCTAAGAGCTGATCTACTTCAGTGGCAGTAGGTACAGTATACTGGTACAGTAGATTAGGCAAGTCATTAGGCAATTTAATCTTTGACAAATAAATTAATAATAACAATGGTCCTCTCATCAAAGGGATCTTTTGAGAGTAAAATGAAGTAATTAGAATAGTTTCAAGCTCTCTTTTACCAAATGACAGCTAGGAAACATCTCTGGAGATTAATGTTATATGCACAATCACTATGAAAGGCATGTTTGGGTGAACTGCAGAGTGAATGTCAACAGAAAATAAAAACCAGTGCAGAAAGAATTTGGAAAAAAAGGTAAATCATCAGCACAGAGCTTCATGTCGTTCTTTGATAAGCCCTAACTGGGGGGGGGGGGGGCTTATCCTACTCTGAGTAGGGGTGCCTGCCTACTCTGAATTATGTGTTATTGTCAGCAATGGTGATTTCTATCAAACTTATCACATCCATCGCCTTTTGAACATATAGGCTCCTGTGAGGGTTTGCTCTGTGAACTAATTACAATTTTTAAATGAAGTTAAAATGTTTGTTCCTCCCTTTCTACTTCCAAGCCTTCCCTTGAAAGCTTCCAAGCTTTGGTAGAGGTGATTGTGATAAAACTAAATGGGGTATATATATTCAATATTCACCTTTGAGAGATTCTGGTAAGACAACGACAAGATACTATAGGCTCACAAGCATTTTCTTGTTTTCCATTCATTCGCCTTCAAAAGATGTCATGGTTTTCATTCCAACCGTGAACTGATTAACTTCAGGACAAATTGGCCAATGTCCACCCAAATATAAAGGCCACTACTGCCCTTCACTTATAAGCAAATACCCTTAGGAATGTAAAGCAATAGGAGTATTTCATCTATAGTTCTTTGGAATGTTTCACAACCTTAGTCCTTTTTTTCTTTGTTCCAATATTCTCTGGACAACAGAATATTTGTTAGTTTCTCCCATAAATACTACAAAGTATTTTTCACTGTGTTAATTATACTTATTTATTTATTTATTTATTTAGACAGGAAGGAGGAACTCAAACTGGTTTCCTGTTATTTAATGCTATAGGCAATTCACATTATTAAGCACAAGTATATTTCTTACATACTTAGGCAATTAAATTTGAAGCAGGCCCTGACTTTGTTATTTTTAGAACAGCCTAATAATTTGCCCCCTTCTCCTCTCCCTAATGTCACTGTTTCCAGTCTTCCGATATCTTAAATGTATCTTTTTCTAAAACACCCAAGTTACACTCACATTCCTACGACTGAATCCAAATTAGGAAGTATAATTTGTTACAATCTATTTAAGCTATAAAAACATCAGAATTAGCATGCTCTTCGAAAGAATCTTACTATTTATTGGGCTCAATCTCTTAAACTCTTAATTACAGCAGAGGACTGCCACCCACACCTAGCATTCACCTAATGGTTCAAAGCACCTGCCCCTGGTTTGAAATCATCTTTAACAACCTCACCAAAAACAAAATGCCCCATCAGCTGAATTTCCTTAGAGTTTGGCTTTCCAAGACACAGTGATTTTTGTGTTATGCTCTAAATATTTTAATCAAAGGAGAGAAATGACACATCCTCAAAGTCCAATTTAAATGAATATTTCATTAATCTGAAAGCCTACTCTGGTGAGCACCTTCACTTATTCTATTTAGCTTTCCATGAATCATTTGATGGCCTCAGCAAAGGGAACGTGCATCCTCTTGCAGTGGTTCACGTGAGGCTGAGACGTGCTGTGGCAAGTCTCTCCAGGCAGACAGAAGGCAGATGGCGCTGATGTGTTCAACAGAGAAGAGTGCTGATCACAGAGAGTCTGCCAATCAAACACCCGGGGAAGGGATGAGCTCCATCTGTGTTTTAATCACGACAGCAAAACCATCCAGGGTAACTGCCAGAGCTGCACATTTTCATGGAGTACAAGCGACATAAATGAAAGTGGAAATCCCCACATACAATACTGGCTCCAAACCAAAAATTAAAAAAGGAGGAGGCACTGTCAATTAAGAATAAAATCAATAGCAGTTGTCTCTTTCTAAAATATTTCTGATATACTGCAGTGTTCTGGGCTGCACTCTTTGTCTAAGGCAATTCTAATATAGCTGAAGGAGTTGTGTAGGTAAAGAAAAAAGACGGGACCTAAAAACAACAAGCCTTAAAAACATTTTGGTTATCTACCAAAATGAGGATATCTATAAATAGATGTGTACATTTTTGTATTTTATAGATGGATTATATGTTTAAAAACCATGAAATATATGATAGCACAAAATTATATTTTATTGAAAGAAATTTAAAGTAAAAGCACTTTAAAATTTTTGTAGCAAGAGATACTGTCTTAGTCGGGGTTTCTATTCCTGCACAAACATTATGACCAAGAAGCAAGTGGGGAAGGAAAGGGTTTATTCAGCTTATACTTCCACACTGCTGTTCATCACTAAAGGAAGTCAGGACTGGAACTCAAGCAGGTCAGGAAGCAGGAGCTGATACAGAGGCCATGGAGGGATGTTTCTTTCTGGCTTGCTTCCCCTAGCTTGCTCAGCCTGCTCTCTTATAGAACCCAGGACCACCAGGCCAGGGATGACACTATCCACAATGGGTCTTTTCTCCTTGATCACTGAGACAATGCCCTACAGCTAGATCTCATGGAGGCATCTCCTCAAGGGAGGCTCCTTTCTCTGTGATAACTCCAGCTTGTGTCAAGTTGACACAAAACCAGCCAGTACAGATACCCTCCCTGTTAATAACTGAATGCTTTCAAAAGAATATATATATATATATATATATATATATATATATATATATATACACACACACACACACACACACACACACACACACACATACTGTAGGGCCTTGAATGACCAGTGAACAATGGGTGGCAGAGGGTTGAGGATAGAAAAGAACATGCCTCAGACCTGGGGGAAAGTTAGCGGTAACCTTTAACATAGCAGCTTTAGGTTAGGTTGCAACAATGTTAAATAATGATAGGAGACCAGAGGCCAGGGAAAGTCAGGAGAGGGGGCAGAGATGGGGAACACAGGAGGATCCAGAGAAGAAGGTTTAAGAGTTGAGTAGGCCGAACTGCAGTAGAAATAGCTGCTCTCAATGATACTAATGCGCAGAATTAGTATACGTTGCCTCACAATTACTCATTGAATTAATCTAATTTATGTTTATTTGGCTAAACTATTTTATTGCATAATCAGAAAAGCTTATATTATCATATAGAAATGTTGCTATTTTCTATGTTGAGGAGATATACGAAAGTGGCAAATGCATGTGTATGTAGGTTCACGTAAATGTGGAGATGTGCACAGAGGTGTGGAGGTCAGAGGTCAATGTCAGATGTCTTCCTCCATGACTGTTCACTGTATTTTTTGGGCACAATCTCTCGTTGAACCTGGACTTTCCCTATGTGGCAAGACTAGCTAGGGAGCAATCTCCAGAGCTTCCCCTTCCCCCACTTCCCTAGGGCTTGGCTTGCAGGATGCACTACTGTGTGTGGATTTTTATGTAGGTGCTCAGAAACAAAGCTCAGGTTCTCATGTGCGTCTGCAGTAAGCAAAGTATCCATCTATCCATCCCTTTAACTTCTTCTTTGTCCTTTTTAGTCTGGAGGATCTACCACCACTAATGCTATGTTTCTGTCTTATCTTAACTTTATTTCCCAGTGTCTTTGATGACATACACTATTTTCTCATAGCAATGATCAAAGACGATCTCACTGGATGTCAATGTTAATGCCATGAAGTTCAGAAATCAATTTTCCTTATCATACTCTTATAATCACGGATGATGAACAATTCAGAGTATTAAATGAAACACTTAATCTCCTAAAGCCACCAAATTTCAGAAATAGGATCCCAGTTACCATAATTCTAAAGTCACCGAAACTTTAGACTGTTCAGAATGTTGATTCCCAATTCAACACCTCCTCCTAAGCTCTGGAGAGTAAGCGTCTGTCCGATTAATTACTGAAGGCCTTGTAATGAATAGCCACATCCTTTCTTGCTTCTGCAGTTTTAAATTTTCACCAGACTACAGTCACATCCTCCTTCAACATCTTTTCCCACTGGAACAAATGACTATTGTTTTTTAAAGAAAACGTATTTTCTCCAGAACACATTAGTGATAAGAATAAATTACTAAATGTGGAGAATACAATCCATTCTACTCTGTTACATTACAACATTAAAGCCTCATTTCTCCAGACAAGTAAATGTATATGACTCAATAGGTTTATAATTGTAGCCAATAGTCCAATTAAACAACATAACGAGGAGGCAGCTATAATCCACCACAGCAAAGAATAAATGCTTCAGAAAATAATAGATGTTTTCCACTGGGAGAGAGAAGAGAAACTTCAATTAGGAGAGAGTACATGAGAGAAAGAGGAGTCCCTGACATTTAAAACCTTCAGAATCCTACTAAAATCAACAAAATCAATTATTCGACACCTTATCATGAGCCATCAGTAAATATCACACTGGGATATATGATTTGCTTTCTAGATATTCTACCTCGCAAACTGTCTAGACATGAATTCCAAGTTACCGTTAGTTCCCTGTCTTCCTTACCTATACCCAGTATTTCGGTAAATATTTTCAATGCTGGGCTCAAAATATACTCTATCCCTGACACCTCCCACAAAAACTACCAAGGCTCTTTTCCCACAGCCCCTAAACTTGAATGTTTGGCCTCTTAGAGTCTTTTGTCAAAGCTGCCGGTAAGGAGAGTCCTGTGAAGGCCAGGCAGACCACATCACTCCTGGGCAAGTATCCCAGGGGCCCCTACTCATGTGAGGAGAGCTCGGTGATGGCAGGCACCCCTTCCTGGTACCCACTCATCTCCTCTCTTGATTCATGTCAGCTCACATGCTCAGCCCTAGGTATCCTGACCTTGTATACCTTGTGTACAAAAACACATCAGGCACACACCTCCACCAGGGCCTTGGTCTTAACTCTTTCCCAAGATGCTAATAGTCTTCCTGAAGCTGTGCATATTCATTCTCCCCAATAACTTCACTTATTTTTATATGCATTTATTAGGGGCTAATCAATGTTTTTTTTTTGTAATGTGTGTGTTTAGAGTTGCTTTGATGAAATTTATATATAAAATGGAAGCAAAACTCAGCTTCCTATTTCCAGTCTCTCCCCCAAACAACTCTGTAGCATGAGTTTGAAAACAGCCAGCCTCGAAAACTGTAGAGTCTGTGCATCTATTATTTAAAATGCTTCAAGCATGCAGGAAACATCACAAATTCAGAGGATGGCTCGTTTGAGCTTACTAATCCTCAAGAGGGAACTTATCAGTATCTCTTAACCTTTGCCCTCCTTGTCCTATTCATTTCTTCTCTCTCTTCATCCACTCTGATGTCAAAGATTGGAGAGAAGTCAACTGCTACAACTTGTCCCTTTCCCTGTATGTAACAGTTACTAGTGGCTCCCACCCCCGTCCAATCTCTTAGATTTCTCTTTTATGCATTACTCTCATCAATTGGGTTCTCTATCTTTTCCTTCATTGACCAGATGGAAACAAAATTCAAGTCGCTTTGATTTCTATTTACATAAAGAGTTTAGACTGTTCTAAAGGCAACATCTATCTGCCTTAAGGATGAAGAGAATAGAGAGACAGAGGAGGTCAGTGTACAGGAAAGGATGCAATCACAGCTACTGTGCTTAAACAGAGAAAGCAAGAGGTCCTGGAGTACCCGCAGAGAATGAGAACGTACATTCGAAAAGGCTAGACAAACAGACTCTGGAACTTTTCACACACACACACACAACCACACACATACACACACACACACACACACATACACACACACATACACACACACACACATACACACACACATAAACACACACACACACACACACACAACCAAGAACTGAGTAAAAACATGCATTGAACCTGATTTAAATTTTTGTGGAACAGACATGGAAACTAACATCACTAGCCACCCCAATAATATGTATAATTTTATTTCATGTGTCCCTTTAAAATTATTTCAATTTTAAAGTTTAAAGGATCATAAGTATCTCTCCGCTTTTCATCAGTATAAATGTGGGGCCCTTACATAGTGCTTAAGGCCCTCTTCTAGTGAAGAATCACCTTGAGCGTCCTGGTTCATCTCCCAGCTACCTTCAATACAGGAAATGAGGTCATTTCCTACACTGCCTGCAGTTCTCCCATTAATTCCCAGAAAGCTTGTCATCACACATATGTATTCACTTCCTCATTCATTCATAATTATTTGTCACTGAATACTGGCAAATAAAAGAAAGTTTCCCTGCTGTCACGGAGCACAGGGTCACAGGGTTGCATGAGACGGAAATGAAAATGAACTCAGCAACTACCAAGAAAACTGTAATTTGTTAGCTAGTAGTTCAGGTTAAAACAAAAACATTCAAACAAAAAGAGAACTTGAAACCACTTAGTGGAGGCAGTCAAGAATTTTAACATCTAATTTTAAAATCTTCGTAAAGGTTTGGCAAACGTGAAGATCTCAGGCGGTAAAGACGGCCATGCGCTATGTGGGGTAAGACCTACCCAGGCAGGAGTAGAACAATTGTTCTGAGTGGGAAATATATTGTTGCCTGTGTCAGAAAGTATAGAAATAAGAACAAAGCGATTAGGGGATCAGCTTTAAGAGTGGCCTTTGAGGCCCTGCTTTACAAGGAATAAAAAGATAAAAAACAATCTGTGAGTCTGGAGAAGAGAGGCATGACTGGGCACAAGCTTTGGAAGGATGGCCGTGGCTCTACACTACAACTGGGCTTGAGAAAGCTGAAGACTGGTTAAGGGTTTGTTGCCAAATATGAAGCAAGCTTTAATGATGTTTGGAACTGCGTGGGGGCAATGGGGAAGGTGAGTAATAGTTGGACTGCAGATATGAGAAGAAGAGAAGAGGAATGTCTCCAAAGTTATCTGGAATAACTAAAACAGTGTCATCTAAGAACAGTAGAACATAAACCAGGCATGTTCTTTTAATATTCTGAAAGTCGCATTTTATAAAGCAAAATGGCAAATGCGAAACCAACCTTTAAATATAGCTTATGTAACCCAATTTAACCAAATTACAATTTCAAGTTAAATCTATCAATGTAAAACCTATTAAAATATTTCAAATAATTTTGCATTTAATGTGTAAGGTATATCCTGATTTAGAAACCTGTTCTAAAGTGCTAAACAGGTGAGTATTAGCTTCCAGATCAGGAACCTAGATGGATGAAATACTCCTGCTTTTTTTTATTGGATATATTCTTTATTTGCATTTCAAATGTTATTCCCTTTCCTAGTCCCCCCCCCCCCGCAAAACTCTCTATCCCATCCTCCCTCCCTGGACACCCTCCCTGAGGGTGTTCTTCCACCCACCCCCTCCTACCTCCCTGGCCTCGGTTCCCCTACACTGGGGCATCTATGGAGCCTTCATAGGACCAAGGACCTCTCCTCCCATTGATGCCTGACAAGGCCACCCTCTGCTACATATGCAGCTGGAGCCATGTGTACCCCTTGGCTGATGGCTTAGTCCCTGGGAGCTCTGGGGGGTTTGGTTGGTTGATATTGTTGTTCTTCCTATGAGGTTGCAAACCCCTTCAGCTCCTTTAGTCCTTTCTCCAACTCTTCCATTGGGGCCCCCACACTCAGTCCAATGGTTGACTGCGAGCATCTGCCTCTGTATTTGTAAGGCTCTGGCAGGGCCTCTCAGGAGAAAGTTATATCAGACTCCTTTCAGCAAGCATTTCTTGGCATCAGCAACAGGGTCAGGTAACTGCATATGGGATGGATCTCCAGGTGGGGCCGTCTCTGGATGGCTTTTCAATGCTAAACACTAAAGGGTTAGTTAATAAAGTATACTATAAACAAGTAGCTACTAAAAGATACTGTTCCAAAAAAATATCTAAGAGTATCCATAATGTGTCCAGGGTAAATGATGAGGGAAGATGGAAAGAAACTATCATATAAACTAAGCACATATAAGGCTGTTCTCTTGGGAGGCTGAGATGGAAAAGATCTCTCAGCTCTGGCATGGGGTGGCAGGAATAGTGTACAAATCACACTTAGGATGTGTATTAGTTACCTCATACGGAAATAAGTTATCTACAGTTTATCACTGAGGTTCGGATCAGAAATACAAATTTGGACTCAGTAGGCAGATGGAATTTAAAGCCATCAACCAGATGAAATCATTAAGAGAATGACTTTACCAGAGTCCAAAACTCCGGCTTTAGAGTCAGGAGGATGAGAATCAGCATGGAGCCCAGAAAGTACACATTAGGATAGAGGCAACTTGAAGAATGTGACGCTCCAGGCAGTGGAGATGTGACTCATTACAACCGTGGTGGAAAAGTCCAGTCAGAGGGAGAGACACTGAAACCCATAATTACTAGTGTCCAGAAGCATAAATACATGTTTCGGATGACTCACTGAATTATTTCATCAACAACGGGTCTTTATCTTTTTGTTAAACACCAAGTTTGAGAACCACTGAACTATCAGTTTTCTTGGCATTAGTATAAAGATGAAGAAAAACCCAATGAGAACTGACCAGTATCAATTCTGTAGAGAGGAGGTTCTAAAAATTTGGTTCAAGAAAGAAGAAGGAAGCTGGTGATATGGCTTGTTGCTTAAGATCACTGGCTGTTCTTCCAAAGGACTCAGGTTCAATTCCCAACACTCACAATGGCAGCTCTAGATTGTTTGTAACTTCATTCATTCCCAACAGATAACCAGCCTCCAAAGGCACCAGGCACCTAGGCAAATGGTGCACACATTTATGTGCAGATAAGACACCCATACACACTATGATGATGATGGTGGTGGTGATGGTGATGGTGATGGTGATGTCTAGTTGGAGCTGAAGAAATTTCCCAGAAGAACATTTACTATTCTTCCAGAGGACCAGGGTTCAGCTCCTAGCACCCACATGGTGGCTCACAGCCACCTGTCACGTCAGTGCCAGGGAGATCTGCAGGTGGCTTCTGCACACACAGAGCACATAAACATGCTCAGGCATGACGTGTACACATACAAAAAGAAAACAAATTCTATTCAAGCAAAGAAAGGAAAGAACCAGATACAAGAAGCAGGTTTACACACAGCTCCACTCCAGCAGTTGTGTATGAAGGAAGCACAGAACTAAGTGGGTTTACAGCAGAGTTATTTCATGTTCCTTGTATTCCCATGTTATCTCGATGTGTGGCCATGTCTTAACTCTCTCCCTTGCTTCTCTGGCAAGGAATTAAAGACCAGTGACTACAAGTAGAGTGATTTCTACACTCTAGCACTCTGGCCAAGTGACATAACTTATTGGATTAACAAGAGATCTAACTCATGACTGAGATCATCAGGAAGATAAAATTACAACCCAAGACAAACCTTTCTGAAAAATAACTGTGATCCAATAATTACTAGTGTCCAGAAACTTAAATATATATTTCTGATGACTTAGCTGAATTATTTCATCAACAATGATCTTTTGTTATCTCTTTTTGTTAAACACCAAATTTAAAAACCACAAGACTGTCCATTTTTTTAGCATTCGTATGAAGATGAAAACATTTTTCCAAGGACCAAAGCTTTAAAGGACTAGTAGATAGCTAGTCAGGTATCTGTTACGGAAGTAAAACATATGAGCTATAAGCCAATCAGGAGAGGAGCTTATTAAAATAAAGCATATACTAATCAGACAAATCAAATATTATTTCAACTGCAACATTTTGCTGAAGCTAAGAAAATTTCTAATTGTTTCTGTACAACCAGTCTTTCAACGATGGTTTGGCTTGCTGGAAAAAGTTCACACAGGGCTCATAGATTGAAAAAATGATTGTTGGTAACTACCCAAATTGCTGTTTGCTGATTTAATGCTAAGTATGCCTTCCACTTACCTCGTTTAGAAAACTTTTTTGAGTTTCTTCTACACAGAATATAGAGACATCCTTTTGTGATTATTAGCACCCCAAACTGAGAAATAATGGCCAGAGGACATATGGGTTATTCTAAAAGCTGTCGGGATGTCATGTAATGTAAGGATGTTAAGTTTCTGTAACGTAGGTTTTATCTAGTTGAGGGGATATGCTGAGTGAATGTGCAAGGTTTGGGTATTTAGATCATACTCCATTTCACTTGAAATGTTTAAAAAGCATTGTGTCGCTGCTCATGTGACCTTCCTAGGGCCCAAACCCCTCAGGCTGCAACCAGCTACCTGCCTCCTGGTTAAAACTCTGTTCTTAGTCTAGCTATTCAATAATGTCGGCAATCTTCTCAAAAGGGAGTAGTAATCCCACAAACAGGAGTCTGTAGTTAGGAAATGAGGATCAGTGGCCTCTATGATGCTGTTTCATGAATGGAAGCATATATTTGCTTGAAATATAATTCATAAGGATCTCAAAGGAAGACTGAACCTAGAGATGAAAGAGAGAAACGGTTGTGACGTAACCATTTGTGAGGGATGGTGTATGCCATACCTGGAGTTGTCTGTGAAAAAAAAAGTGCTCTGTGAAGCAAAGCAAAGAGGAGACTATCACCCACTAGAGCTTTACAGTTAGCTAACCAGAACTGAGCAATAAAATGGTTACCAGGATAGTAATGGGTTGGCCATCAAGTAACTCAGGACTTTAAGAAAAGGGTATTCCTCGGCTGGATTAAAACAAATCGAATGCTTTACATTCTACTGAAACTGCTGTTGTATGTTTAGTATGTCATAATTAGTATGACAGGAAAACGATAATAAATGACAAAAAAGTCATTCACTCTCCATTCGTGCGCATGCTCTTAGCCCAAACCTCTGGAAGCCAAAGATGGTCTAGTCCTTTGATTAATTCTGCAGTATGGTTATTGAATCTCACCTGGGTGAGGGCGGGATTCTGCATTAACTACTATGATTGCAGTTTGGTAGAAGTGGACCAAGATGAACTTTCCTAGTACGGCAGACATTGCTACCTGAATCTTGTGCTCTAATATTGTAATTGATAAAAGTTTCTTGGACATGTTTTAGCTTAAATTGTACCATATAAATGCTATGAGACATTTAAATTTATGTTTTGAGAAGGTGATCACAGCCCTTTTATGCAGAGTACTAAAGGCTGACCATTTAGCCTCCAGTTTCCTCTTTTATAACCTCAGCATGGAGAAAGAACACCAAACACTCACTCAAGAAACCAGCATGGCTGTGGTTCCCTCCACAAATCAAATTTCTACCCACGCCACAGGCTCCTCACTTTTTGCAACGTTCATGACTGTCAGCAGGCACGGGAACCAATCCTCTGTAAGCTTTTCCACTTGACTTGTCCACAAAGTGTCCGTCTAGCGCACCCCAGCGGAAGAACGGCAAGCATTATTTTTGTGCTTTCAAGCCCTTTAAAGTGCCCCACTCCGGCTCCTTTCCTCCCCATTTGCCCCGGGCTATGAGATTCAGCTGCAAGGAAGAGAGCCCTTTAATTCCATCAATCCCCTGTTCAAAAGACTGTTTTAAAACAGTTAATTTCAAGCAAATGTAGCCATTGTAGCATCCCATTTCCATAACACAGCGCGGCAGAAATAAGGCCACTACAGAAGAGCTGGTTCTCCACAAAGGATCTCAATAATTGCTTTTCTTTCGGCACCGTTCACTCCATTTTTAGAGATGAACACAATATTAAAACATCAATAATTAAGAAAACAACCAAATGCAGGATGAGTAAGAAAAAAATGGGTGGTGTTGTGGCAGTTCTCCAATCTGGAGAGATGCTGGAATAACCAAGACTCAGGAGAACCACCCCCTCCCACCCACCCTCTCCTTCCCCCCCCCCCCCCCCCCCCCCCCGTCCCCCTCACTACTTTGCTGCTTGACTTGGCTCCACTAGTGGGGGAAAATCCCCCTAGAAATAAGACTCTGAACTAGTTTTCAAAATAGTGAGCGATCATGGCAATCTTTGACTTTTTGTTTTGAAGTCTCCCTCCATCTTCTCTACCACCCACTGACCAAGAAGACTCCTAACTCTTAAAACTCCAATGCTCATTAGTTCCTTTATCTCTGATTTTTTTCCTCACAGATAAAATTTTAAGATAATTTTTTAACAAAGTAAAAAGGATTAGGAAAGCGACGGGGCCAGCCCAACAGCTGCTTTAAGATGAAACAGCCTCTTCTATCACAGAGAGCGCAGCTTTTGCTGTGAAACTCGTCCCTCCCTCCCTTCCTCCCTTTTTAAATGAGTTAGATTAAATCCTGTCCTCATCCTGATATACTAGAGCTAGGGAGAAGCAGCTATCAGTATTGTATTGGATATTCTTATTTTTAAAAACTCACAAGTAAAGGTGTAAAGGTGTTTGGGTTTTGTTCATGCAGGGAACTTGAAATGGTTTATATGGTGAATGAAAATAAGTACATATTCACGCGAGAGAACAAATGTGTGGATAAGATAACAGAAGAAACACCCAACTTTGCAATCCACACAGTCATTTTCATAGACGTGTAGTTATTTGGCTCTCTGAATCATATAACTCATTGATTTTTTTTTTTGAAGATTTATTTCATGTTTGTGAGTACACAGTCGCTGTCTTCAGACACACCAGAACAGGGCACCAGATCCCAGTCCAGATGGTTGTGAGCCACCATGTGGTTGTTGGGAATTGAACTCAGGACCTCTGGAAGAGCAGGAGGTGCTCTGAACCACAGAGCCATCTTTCCAGCCCTAATTGATTATTTTTAATGTTATTTTGATTGACAAATACCTTAACAACATAAA
This sequence comes from Apodemus sylvaticus, assembly GCF_947179515.1. Taxonomy (NCBI): domain Eukaryota; kingdom Metazoa; phylum Chordata; class Mammalia; order Rodentia; family Muridae; genus Apodemus; species Apodemus sylvaticus. The sequence goes on from NC_067480.1 coordinate 15,835,775, forward strand.
ATCAGATTTCCTTTTTCTACGGACTCCTGAGCTACTGTGGACACAACATGAAACAGAGTGAGAATAACTCCTCCCCACGGCACAGGTAGTTGCCAACGCCCTGCACTTGAAGCAGGACGCCATGGACAGGTTTTTCTCTAGTAAGTCCTTCCAATTATACCATAAGAACATAAGCAGAAACCAGTTTTCCTTCTGTCTGCTTTTCTCTAGACAACCACAGCAAATTTAACTGAGGACTCTGCTCAAGACAAACAACACTACCATAGTTTCTTTCTCACATCTGCTATTGCCAGTTTTTTAGCAACATAGTTTAAAAAAAAACTATGACATATAAATTATTGTATGTATGGAACCCTAAATTAAGATTCAGGTCTGATTTATAATAACTGATATATATACATATATATGATATATATCATAGATATAGATAGATATATAAACACATACATGTTATAATAGATGTACACATATATATATGAGTTTTGCAGCTGTGCCTGTGCCTGGAGGCACTGATGATGAGAACATAGTGTGGCTTTCTTAGGAAGCCATAGGGCAAACCTTCCAGTATCATCTGCTTGAGCTTATAATTCATATGGCTTCCTGACAGATCAACGAATGGCAGCGTTATTCAAATTTTAGGGTTATTAGTTCTCATATTTGGGTCTCCAGTGGCCCAGCCATTACCCTTCAGATTCTAAAAATACACCCAGGCTCATCCACATAGGATTTAACTAATAGAATTTTGTAGTCTCTAATCATCCTTGTTTAATTAACTCGATCTGATGTTAGCCTCTCAATAAAAATATGGAAGTGAGAAGAGTGTCGCTTCATAGACCTCACCTCTGTGACACAGGGTTTTGAATACTGGCGTTGTCCTTCAAATTCAGTTTCCCCTGACTATTTATCTTGAGGAATTTTATTATCCTTCAGGCGACCTGCATTCAGTGAATTAGGTCAGAATTTTGTGTTCTCTATTGGCACAGCTTTATGTAAAAACTAATGTCACACTTCTGTAGTAGGCAGAATAATGGCCCCCAGAGATGCTGAATCTCTAAATTGTGGAGCCTCTGAATATGCTGTGTTGACTACGTAATGACCATGCATGTAGATAAGGTTAAAGATATCAACGTGGTTAGGTTACACAAGTGGACCCAAGCTAGGGGCCATCACACATCTTTCAAAACAGAACAAAGCTCCTTTTCTTGGCTACAGAAAACCAGAAAGACAGCAGTGTGAAGATCTGTCTTCCTTGCTTGCTTTGACAATGGGGGAAGGAGGCTATGACCTGGCAAAGCCCTTGGAAGCTGCGAGGGCATGGAACTTGATCCTTACTCACAGCCTCCTGGGAGAAAATTTCCTCAATCCTGTTGACTTGTACCCAACAGAACGATAAGGTGAGACATGTGTGCCCTGTAAACTGTAATTCCTGTAGAGAGTATTGGGTAGAGAAAATGACAGGAAGCTATTAGAGCATCTCAGTTGTGCTACATAGATCATTTCTTTTTGGGGGGGAGGGTTAAAAGTTAACTAGAGGAATATTGTCCTGGTCTAACCTGGGGATCATGTGTTTGTGAAAACAGATGGTGTCATATAAAACCCAGAACCTACGTTTCAAATTGAGGACATCATATTATAGAAGGTGCTTCTCTGGTGCCTCCCAACTGGTGCTTCCGGTCTTCTCTGGATGTTTATTTACACATCTGCTTTCTCTATACAGTGTCCTTGAATTTTTTTGGACTTCCTTCCAGTTATCTGTCTAGTGAGAGCTGACATAATCATCTTTCTGCCATATCTCATGCCATATCTCATTTACCTCAAGCTGTCAAGTCTACAGACTTGGCATCTCCATGCTCCAGCAAGAACAAATGTAACTAACTGTTAAACTTAAAACTTTCATTATGACATAAAAATAAAAGAGACAGTCTCCTATGGCAATAATAAGATATAATTTAGCATGAAGCATACTAGTTTTATTTCTAACACAAACATTATGAGTGTATTTCAATAAGAGACTTTACAAGTATGGTACCAGTTTAGATGGAGTCAATTTCTTCAACATTTACCCTACTGTGATCTAGATGAAGTATTATAATTTGCTTCTACTTTTTAGAAACAGTTTCTAACAGCAATTAATGAGTAACTTATCAACCACAAGGGCAAGTATAATTTAAGGATGTTTTAATATAGTTTCAAGACTAGGAAAAATTCAAATAATAAACACGTATGATACTTATGACACATCCTTAAATTCCTAAGAGCTAAATGTAACTTTTAGTACGGCTTTATACTCTTACAACTGTTATTTCTTACTGACTCTCTATAGAAAGGAACGGGTAGCATTAATGTTCCATTAACATAATTTCCCGGAAACAAATTAGTTAGTAGACCATATTCCACGATATTCTAAAAATACAGAAGTACAGAAACAAACAGTTTGAACCACTTCTTGTCCCTCTCAACTGGGCTTTGCCCCTGCCTTCAGTACAGAACAAAGGTTCGGCTTCCTGAAGAGATGGGTACAGTCTCTGAACAAGCCAGCCCTAACAAGGCCCCCATCCTCCTGCGAAGCTATTTACTAATAGTCAGAAATAACCTACTACCAGCATCCTTAGGATGTGCTACGATTGTTTACTGGGGATCCAGGGAAGGAACCATGGGCAGAATGCTGGGTGTGGTGACTGAGAAGAGGGTTCTATGGGTTTCTTGATGACGCAGTCTAGGGGAGAAAAGCTGAAACAGGAAACTAACTTCCAGAAGGAAATCTTACACTCACAGCTCTCCACCTGACGCCGTAAGAGCCTGCACAATCTCTTTTCAGAGATGTAAGACAAATGCTTCCCCTCAGGAAGGGATGCACGTTTAAGTATGTCATCAAGCACCAAGTTCACTCCTCCACGATATCAGAAACATACGGAAGTAGGATTTAAGTATGAAATTATGACTGTCAGCAGACACTCAACTTCACAGCACGAATAAATCTGCGTTCTTCCAACAATACCTTCCCGTATCCTGTTATTATCACTTAAGCTGGATAAAATATGAGTCAAAAATGTGTAACTCGCATACTTTCTAAGAGTCTTAGCTGCCTTGTGTCACCTGTAAAAATATTTTAAGTTCTTTTATGGAATGCAAACAGTTTACAAAAGAAAGCTCTGGCACGCATGCTGGTTTTGCTTATCATACGAGTAGCAGGCATTACATCGTGTATTCACAGTGATTTTTATAAGCCCACCCCCACATGTGCACACATGTACTCACACATACACGATAGTTTACATGCAAGCTATAAATCTGTTGTCAGTGATGCGCTGAAATTTCCCTATACATGGTTAGGAGCATATTTTAGAACACAAGAAACCTAAAGTAAGATTATAGAGGCATTTGGTAATTCTTATAACACTATATGAAACAAAGCACTTACCTTCCATTGCTAATCACACTGGCGGGAGAGCAACAGGAGAGGGGCTTTATTGTGGGATGAATCATCCCTGCGTAGATGCTCTGAGCAGCCCGTGTGTGCATACTGACATCACCAGGAGAGACTTGGAGCCAGAGGATACTATGGTAACGAGCAATGTGCTGGGAGACAGACGCCTTTAATTGCTTTAACAACTTCCTGGGGCTCAAGCTACCAGGCTTGGATTTGCTAAGTAGGAAAGGAAGGCTGTCACAGAGGCAGCAACTGTGACGCAGAGCAAAAGAACCCAGTGAATTCTGGAATTACTAATTTCAGTGTGACTTCTTAACGGCAAATGTCATTACACGGTTCCATGGGCAACATCCTCTTCGTACTCAGAGCTCAGAGGAAGGCACAGGTCAATACACCGTGCTCTGAGGTAACAAGGGTCTAGGTTCATATAGAATTCTCTCACTTAACAAACATTAATATTATTGCAGTACAAATACCGTTTTCCTTGAGAGTGAATGCTTGATTCACTTTGAAAAGAAAGCCCACATCTGTGCCTTAGGACGTCTGCAGGCTGATAACAATGACAACTGATTCTCTCTATTTTTCTGGAAGGTGGCAGCTGTGGGTCCATTTATCTTTGAGCTCCACTAAATCCTTGCCAACAGGTCACTTATGCAGAAAACACCTCCAGGGAAATGGCTAGTTATTGCACCCTGATAAAAATCAGCTGGGAAACCAGGACTTGATGCTACAGTTTGCTTGGTGAAGTCTCCTGTGTCAAAGGTAGAATAACTTCTATTGTAACGATGCTCTCCCGCTGGAAAAAACACACAAAACATAAAGCTTTCCTTTGAACTCTTTGTTCTTCCTAGCCTCTGCCACCCATGTAGAAGAGAACACAGCCCCTTTAACAACACCAGGTTTAGAGTAATTGCTGAAAATAACCATGTTCCAGCATCAAACTGAGTCTATAATGATATCCCCTGCTTATCTGATCAGTTGCAACACTTTAATAAGTATATAATTTATCATCTGTGGTATGAAAACTATTGTTTTCTTTCCTGTGAATATTTGATTGGCATGTTTTTCAACAATACCGGGATCTAATTTTTTATTGTAACTACTGCAATTGTAAGGATAAGCAAGAAAGTTGGCAGGTCTTCCTTAAGACAGTCACAGCACAATAAAAACTGAAGGCTGTCACTCTGTACTATATACTTACATCTCAGCTTTTTCAAAGACACTATTATTATCTCTATTTCAATTTAGAAGATGCCAAGCCTGCCTTTTAATGTTTCCCTTGTAAGCAAATAGCTTACAAATGTCTCACCATACTGCGGCTTCCAAAACAGTAAATGGAAAAAAAATTATATAGAGAGGTTTTTTTTTTAAAAAAACAAAAAACAAAAAACAAAAACAAACCTAATTGACAAGTTGGGGGTTCTCACTCTCCTAGAGCTCAGGAAAGACCAAGAGCAGGACGTCAACATGTAGTCTCAGGAAAACGCAGGATGCCCTTAAGTCAGCTAATGAGAGAGAACTTTCCAATCAGGCTTCTGGTTCTTTCATCTGTGCCTTCTGAGATCCTGCTTGAAAAGCCAAACAGACCAGGCTCAGCAAGATGGAGGTAGGTGAGCAGGAGTATTACAAAGGGCCAGGGAGATCGATGGCTGGTCACGTCTGTTGCTTGATACTCAGCTCGACAACCAACCTGAGCATCCCCAGGACCCGTATGGTGGAAGAAGAGGACCAACTCCTGAAAACTGTTCTCTTGCTTCCACATGCATGCTGCAGCACATGCACTTGTGTGTTTGTGTGTGCACATACACCATGTACACTAAATGTAAAAAAATATTGCTCTATATATACACAGTATGATTTAAAAAAAAAACAAAACACTTGTTGGGTTGAGGATATAGCTGATGGGTAGCTTGCGTAGCATGCAGGAGGGCCTCTGAGCTCAGTCCCTCATGCTCATAACTGTGTGTGTCAGCTCACGTCTGTCATCCCAGAAATCAGGAGGTAAAGTCAGGAGACTCAGTAGTTCAAGGTCACCGAGGCTAGCCTGACCTTTACAAAATCGTATCTCAAACTATTTCTGTTTACCTGAATATGCACTAAAAAGTATCTAGAAAACATACCACACACAAATGTTTGGGCAACCTAAACGACAGATTATGTTTAAGGGAGAGTCCTTCAATCTTATATGAGTCTCTACTTTAAAGAAGATTTAACCATGAATTATTACACTAATTCAACAAGCAGAAGTCCGCCTGTGTGTGCTCTGAGCAGGGACCCTGGCTAGCTGAAAACCCAGAGGGCTCTCCACAGCTTCGGTGAGCCAGGTCTTACACTAACCACAGGAGTTCAAGGATGCTTCAAACAATCCTTTTAAAATGATATCCTGTCTGGCTGAGGGGAGCTAGGGAGTAAAAGTGAATTAAGGTTATCGAGGAAACAGACCCATCAAAGGGAGCAGGTGCGCTGACCTTTCCAGAGATGAGTCAAAAAGGAAAAACAATCCATCAATAAAACCAGTGGTTTGGATTTATTTTTAAAGAACAATCACAGGAAGAGTATAATCATACATCAGGCAAAAACCACGAGATCTCTGACACTATAAAGTGCTAAAGAACACACAGAAGATTGCCAGAAGAAATAAATCCTGCCCGTGGCCCTAGGTGGCCAGATGACATGGTCTGCCAAAGATGTCTCGCTGGAGACAAGGACTTAATTTCTTTAACTCCTACCCACAATTCATCCTGAGATAGCTTTTATTCTCCTGTAGTTAATTTTTAAAAACAGCTAAACGCGGTGTATCCCTACTCAATAGGCTTGTTCCTTTTTCTTCCACCATTAATGTTCTTCTCCCAACAGTGCAATGCCACCGACTTCTTACAGATCATAAATTCTTCAGTTGATGACTTTATATAAAAACACTACCACCTGTCTGTCTTTATGTTCATTTCTAAGAGCTGCAACTGGTGAGGTACACGCCCACATTAGACCACCCATGGGAGCACAAGATCCAGAGGTCAGAAGCACAGCTGGGAGAAGACAAATCTACCCAGAGACAGACTAGACTCTCCTGTGGTCTGACAGGTTCCAGCTGGATACTTTCTATCCCCTTGTCTCTGTGCTAACATCAGAAATACAGTACGCTTATACTTTGGGCATCCAAAAGCTTCACTGGTACTTTTGAAACAAATTGAAACTTAAAGTGGAAAAATTATTCTATTACAATACAAGTGTATTTGTCAAACCTAAGACCAGCCTCCATGAAGCACCTTAACCTTTAAACTGAAGTTAGGAGCCCAGAAGGCCCTCAGCCTGATGTGTATATTAATCTGATGTGAGCTCAACTTGGTTTATTTTTTATTAGATATATTCTTTATTTACACTTCAAATGTAAATAAAGAAATGTCCCCTTTCCTGGTTTCCCCCTCCCCTGAAAATCCCATAAGCCATCTCCCATTCCCCAATCAACCCTCCCCCATTTCCCTGTCCTGGTATTCCTCTACACTGCGGCATCAAGTCTTTCTAGGACCAAGGGCCTCTCTTCCCTTTGGTGTCTAACAAGACCATCCTCTGATGATGATGTGTCTGGGGCCGCGAGTAACTTCATGTATACTCTTTGGTTGATGGCTTTGTCCCTGGGAGCTCTGGGAGTACTGGATGACTCATATTGTTGTTCCTCCTGTGGCACTGCAAACCCCTTCAGCTCCTTGGGTCCTTTCTCTAGCTCCTCCATTGGGGACCCTGTGCTCAGTTCAATGGCTGGTTGAGAGTGTCCCCCTTTGTATTTGTCATGCATTAGCAGAGCCTCCCAGGTGATAGCTATATCTGGCTCCGGTCAACCAGCACTTGTGGGCATCTACAATAGTGTCTGGGTTTTGTTAACTGTATATGGGATGGATCCCTGGGTGGGGTAGTCTTTTCAACCTGGTTTATAAAAGAAGCAAAGGGAGGTCAGAGTCCAGAAGGATGCTCCAGCCATTTCTAAGGTCAAAGCATTCAGCACCAGTGGCCATTGCACCCTCTCCTCAGTACACAACTCTGAGGACAGGACAAAGCACCCTTAATCCACTTATAAGGCACCGCCTCCTAACCCAAAGGAGCAGTGCTCTTGGCTGCTTGGTTCTTGGTCGGATGTTTATCTAACTCCAAGTCAGCACAGTACATACTGGAAGCCCATGAGGCTTTACAATCATCATTTGGGGCTTGGGATTTTAATTAAAACAAATCCACACGGAGATAATGAAAAAGAACAGGAACTGGTAGAAAGAGCTATGACCTGACATCATATTGAAAGCCAGGTACTGGCCAAATTTAGAGACCTGTCCCCTGATGCCTTTCTATCTGACATCTTATAACTCTCTAGTCTCATTACTGACTTCTGTCTTCACTGTAACCTTCTTCTGGTCAATCTGTGATCATTACTTTGTCCTCCATAAGTCTTTAACTATCATGTTCAGTTTACTACTGGTTAAGATTCTAAACTATAAGATTCTAAAAGGCTCGCCCTGTAGGGCACTGCATCAACACAGCCAGCCTGACCTCTGAGCACTTCAGACAATAGCCCACTAGACAGTCCAACACACCTATAGTCCTGTGCTTTCTCTGCTCTAGAATTGGATACTGCTTCCTTCTCAGGAAAATCCATCTGAATCTACCTTCCCACCCTGCCTTGTCTCCACATCGCGCTCATCTCTTCCTACCAATGAAACCCTACCCACCCACCGAGATCAATCTCTTTCCCAGACCAGAAATCTGGATCTCAAAATTGCTGCAGTTCTTCATCTCTCTAGCCACCCTTAAGACATTCTATTGCTGCAGTTCTTCATCTCTCTAGCCACTCTTAAGACATTCTTTTGTGGGTTCAGAACTGTCGCTCACTGGTAGAGTCTGCACTTAACAAGTGTGCTGTCCCTCCCCTGCAAGAAACAGAAAAAAAAAATATAATGAACGATTACTGCAATTTTCCTACTTCCTCTAAGCTTCTGAAAGAGTCGATTCTAGACCTGCTTCCTAGTCCCTACCTAGGACTGAGCTTGTGCTTTAAAAAAAAGAACTCTGTGTGACTTGCTAAGGGATCAATATGACTTTTGCTTTCAAAATATGCAAACAAAACAACAAAAACAAAAACAAAAGCTCAACTAGATTCCATCACTTCTACCAAACAACTTCTAATTTCCCTGATTTCCCATCATGTTTCACATTTGGACTTTTTCTTTCTAATAGCTACTCTTGCCTGCAAGTAGGCCCAATAGATTGGTCCATGTAAGAAAACTTTCTTTTGTTTGCTTGTGTGTGTGTGTGTGGGGGGGGGGGGTTGGTTGGGTTTTGCTTTATTAATTGCTTTTATGTTTTAATTTTTATTATTCAACTTTTATTCATTTTACATCCTGCTCACTGTTCCCTCCCACTCAGCCCCTCCCTCAGTCCTTCTCCCCTCCCCTCCTCCTCTAAGCAGGTGTACCCCCTTAGATTATGGGTAGCAGTGTTTTGCAGGGATGGCTGTGCACCATATGTATGCAGTGCCTGTGCAGGACAAAAGGAGGCATAGGATCCTCTGGAGGCCACTTCTCGGTCCAAAAGAAATGAAGCTACTCAGTTTTATCCTCAAAGAATTTAAAATTTGCTTTCATTTAAAGGTCAAGGATTATCTCCTTACTGTACTTTTTTAAACTCATTCGAGAGTCCAGCATCTTACACACATATCCTGAACTGAACACAGATAACAAGGCCCTTAGTGTCTTGAATCTTGAAAGTCAAGGAATTATACACTGTGGCTTACTTTAATGCCTAAAACTTATTTCAGCATTTCGTGATTCTAATTTTGATTACGAGTCTCAGAAGAAGTGAGGGATTAAGCTCTAATTTTTTTTCTAAAGAACCTAGTTGAAGATAGCTTCCTATTTTAGCCCTTCAATTAGTCTGATTTAAAATACCACTTCCCTGGGCTACAAATAAAGAACACTGAGGAAAATGTGGAGCATGCATATGAATTGAAGCAGGCATTAAGGGGTTAAAGATGGTGCCTTGAGCTTAAGAGGTCCAGCAGAGCTGAAAGGTTCTGACAGCCAGACTGGGCTCAGTGCTTCAGAATAGCATCCCTTCTGTACACTGCAATGGGTGTTCAGGAAAGACTCTGGATTTAAATTAATCAACCAGTCAGTGGTACAATGCTGGATTTCCTTCTGTTTGACAGATTAAAGCAGGTTTCCTGGCAGTTCCCAAATCATGTCAGTGACTTCCTAAAGGTCAAGCAAAGCAGTATACGTCAAACATTGCTCTTACAAAACAATATTCCAACCTCTGCACCCCTGTAATGCTGTAATGGGATTCCCTCAGTGGATCAGCCCATCTTAATGAACTACTTTCATTTTCTTTATCATTTTTCCTCTGAAAGTCAAAGTGCAATCCATACCGTTTAATGATATTAATTATGAGGAAGCTTGTTTTTTTCTCCCGTATCAGGTTAAAACAACATCAATAGGTCAGTTATGATATCACACTGGGGAGAGGAAGACTAAGGTAAAGACTCCAGTCAACAGGGGCCATATCCAGAATGAACGAGTTTAAACCAAGGCAGAAACAGTGTATTGGGAAAAACCCATGAAGGGAAGTGATAGCTACAATCACTGTCAGGCAAGGAATGCTCAAGGAACAGAAGTGTTTATTAGAAGATACCTTGAGTCAGCTAGACATTTTCATCTGTATGGCAAAGCTATAGATTCTAGCCCATGGGAAGGATCTTAGAAATTTAGTGTGCTGTTGCTGCTGTGCTGCAGTCAGAGAGCAAATGCATTCTTGTAAAATATTAATTATGCACGGACTGGGCACCAAAGGCAAGAGAAGGGTAGAGAAGCTCAACTAAGGATAACAGACTATACAGGGTTCAGGACCAATGCTCGTCTGAAGTGCTGTGGAAGCAAAAGTTACCCTTCAGACGTTCAGAAGACATCCGAGAACTCACTCATCACATCATCTTCCTTCCCTGTCCCAATAAGATTCCCGACTTCCGGTTGCTTTTGAAAAGGGAGGAGACATTCAGGGGACCTTTACAATAGAAGACAGAGTCAACTGCATCCAATCTCTCTGCAGTTAGACAAGTTGCTTAACTTCCCTGAACCTCAGATTTGTTACCTTTAAAGTACAGGAAAGCTTACCACTAAGTCACTGGAGATACTGTGTTGAATAGAACTCATATTTTGGCCCTGGAGCTGATCCTGTGCCAAGCTCTCCATACCCAAATTCCACCCTGGAGTGAGCTAGTCTCCCAGGAGTGCTGACATACAGGCTGACAGGAGGGACAAGCCACATTTAGAGGCAGCAATACCAACTAACAACACAGATAACCAGATGGAGAGGCAAGTGGAAGAACATAAGCAACAGAAACCAAGGCTACATCAGAATCCAGTTCTCCTACCACAACACACCGGAAAAGGAAGACTCAGATTTAAAAGTCACATCTCATGATGATAGAGAAATTTTAAAATGTCATAAATAACTCCCTTCAATAAATACAGAAAAACACAGGTAAACAGGTAGAAGCCCTTAAAGGGAAAACAAAACAAAACAAAAAAATCCCTTAAAGAATTATGGGAAAACATAACCAAACAGGTAAAGGAATTGAATAAAACCATCTAGGATCTAAAAATGAAAATAAAAACAATAAAGAAATCACAAAGGGAGACAACCCTGGAGATAAAAACTTAAAAAAGAGATCAGAAGTCATAGATGCAAGCATCACCAACAGAATACAAGAAATAGAAGAGAGAATCTCAGGTGTAGAAGATACCATAGAAAACATCAACACAACAGTCAAAGAAAATGCAAAATGCAAAAAGCTCCTAACCCAAAACATCTAGTATATCCAGGACACAATGAGAAGACCAAACCTAAGAGTAATAGGTATAAAAAGAGAGTAAAGATTCCCAACTTAAAGAATCAGTAAATATTTTCAACAAAATTATAGAAGAAAACTTACCTAACCTATGGAAAGAGATGCCCATAAACATACAAGAAGCCTACTGAATTCCAAATAGACTGGACCAGAAAAGAAATTCCTCCCATCACATAATAGTTAAAACACCAAATGTACTAAACAAATAAAGAGTACTAAAAGTAGTAAGGGGAAAAGGTCAAGTGACATAGAAAGGAAGATTTATTAGAATTACACCAGACTTCTCACCAGAGACTAAGAAAGCTAGAAGATCCTGGGCAGATGTCATGCAGAACCTAAGAGAACACAAATACCAGTCTAGGCTTCTATACCCAGCAAAACTCTCAATTACCATAGATGGAGAAACCAAGATATTTCATGACAAAACCAAATTTACAAAATATCTCTCTACAAATCCAGCCCTACAAAGGATAATAGATGGAAAACTCCAACACAAGGAAGAAAACTACCCCTAGAAAAGGCAAGAAAGTAATCTTATTTCAACAAACCCAAAAGAAGATAGCCACACAAACATAATTCCACCATTAACAACAAAATTAACAGAAAGCAACAATCACTATTCCTTAATAGAATCACCTAATGAAATGTTCAACATCCTTAGTCATCAGGGAAATGTAAATAAAAACAACTCTGAGAGTCTACCTCACACCAGTCAGAATGGCTAAGATCAAAAACTCAGGTGACAGCAGATGCTGGCAAGGATGTGGAGAAAAAGGAACACTCCTCCATTGCTAGTGTGATTGCAAGCTGGTACAACCACTTTGGAAATCAGTCTGGCAATTCCTCAGAAAATTGGACCTGAGGACCCAGTTATACCACTCCTGGGAATATACCCAGAAGATACTTGAACATGTAAGAAGGACACATGCTCCACTATGTTCATAGCAGCCATATTTATAATAGCCAGAATCTGGAAACACCCCAGAAGTCCCTTACTAGAGGAATGGCTACAGAAAATGTGGTACATTTATACAATGGAGTAGTACTACATGGCTATTAAAAACAATGACTTCATGCAATTCACAGGCAAACTGGATGGATCTAGAAAATATCATTCTGAGTGAGATGACTCAGTCACCAAAGAACACAAATGGTATGTACTCTATAATAAGTGGGTATTAGGCAAAGAGCATGGATAAAACTCACAGACCACATGAAGCTCAAGAGGGAGAAAGACCCAAGTATTGATGCTTCAGTCCTATTTGAAAGGGGGATCAATACAATCAAGGGAAGTAGAGGATAGGAGGGGCTTGGGAGGAAGAGAGGAAGGGGAGGGGGAAAAGAGCGTCAGAATCAGGTATGGGAGGAGATGAAGGAGATCTACAGAGAAATTGAACAGAGGTGTGCAGCAAGGGGGGTGGGGAACTGGGGGTAGCAACCAGAAAGTCCCAGATGCAAGGAAAGCTAGAGCCTACCAGGACCCAATGGGGATGACATTAGCTGAAATACCTCACAAAGGGGAGGGAGAACCTTTTGAGACCATACCCAGAGGTTAGGAATGATGCCCCAGTTGAGGGATGGGGCCACCCACCCATCTCCAAAATTTTAACCCAGAATTGCTCCTGTCTAAAGGAGATAAAGGGACAAAGAGTGGAGCAGAGACTGAAGGAAAGGCCATCCAGAGACTGCCCCACCTGGGGATCCATCCCACATGCAGACACCAAATCCAGACACTATTGCTGATGCCAAGAAGTGCATGCTGACAGGAGCGTGATAGAGCTGTCTCCTGAGAGTCTCTGCCAGAGCCTGACCAATACAGATGCAGATACTCTTAGCCAACCATCAGACTGAGCACAGGGACCCCACTGGAGGAGTTAGGGGAGGAGTGAAGGAGCTGAAGGGGCCTTATCTGGCATCGATGTGAGAGGAGGCCCTTGGTTCTGTGAAGGCTTGATGCCCCAGTATAGAGGAATGCTAGGGTGCTGAGGTGGGAGTGTGTGAGTGGGTGGGTGGGGAAGCACCCTCATAGCAGCAGGTAAGGGGGGATGGGATGGGGGAGTTGCAGAGAGGAAACCAGGAAAGGGGATAGATAACATTTGAAATGTAAACAAATAAAATATCCAATTAAAAAAAAAAGAACTCCTATTCCTCCATGTGGGAAATTAAAAGGAGAGCAACTCCCAGCCATTTTTATATAAGTAGAAGGCTGGTGAGCAATGCCCTGAGTGGCGGGGGAGGGGGTGGGGGTGGGGAGAGGGGAGGGGGAAGGGGGTTGCCAAAAGGAAATGCAACAGAATGATGGGGGGACAAGAACTATGGATCAGGGCAGACTCCTCAAGGCATACACTTGAGCAAGAGTAATGGGGATGGTAAGCCCTGGCTTGCTGCAATGGCACAAGACAAAGAAGAAGAGAGAGGCCCAGTCAGTAAATGCAGTGAAGGAACATGTAAGGAATGAAGGATCGAGTGAAGTGTCCCGGAGAGCATACACCTGCAAATTCAAATTTGGGAGCCATATCGTATCTGCATAAAGCACCCTGCCCAGTCACTGCCACACCACTGGTTGGTTCCATCTCCCTATGCCCACTTCTTCAAGTAACTGAATTTGTGTCTGTACTAGGGATGACATCAGCACAATGCAAAGAAGAGAAAAGGTGAGATTACCTCAAGCAGGCGATACGGCCCACATCAACCAGCACACAGAAAGCAGAAGTGCCTTCTTGCCATTCGTACTGCCTTGAGAATGATTCTGAAGCCGAGGAGGAGCTCACCGTGCACACAAGTCAGATCAAGAATAAGGTTGCCAAGGTACTGGCACGTGTTTCATTTTGACACTGACTTCTCAAAATGTAAGGATAGCTTACATATCTTTACATTTATTTTTACAATTAAGAAATCTACAACTTAGAGACAAGCTCTTGTTCAAAGTGACCAGCCTTCAGAATTGGGGTATAACAAGTCTGAAGACCATGACCCCCCCAACCATGTGACACACATGTGAAAAATTTCAAAAACAGACTTTTTATTTTCATTTCCCCAAGTACATTTTTTTAAAACTCCAGCTAGCATAGTACACAGACTTGGACATGGCGTGTATTATGCAACCAACACTCCCCTACCGTGCTCTGTTTTCTTTATTCATCGGCTGTATTCCGAAGTGGCCATGCAGGCACCATTCATTTCTATACTGAGATCAGTTATAAACACCATTTGCTAAAAGAGCAACTCCTACCCGATTTAGTGATTAAGTGACTTTTCAAAACTGAGCTGACTTAATGTTTCTATCAGAATTCCAAGGTCTTTCAGCAGCAGTGAGTCAGCTACCTTCCTGTCTACCTGCTCCTTATCTTGCAGCTTTAAATTTTACACACACACACACACACACACACACACACACACACACGGCAGGCACACATTCTAAAACTAAGTGGTTGCTTTTGATATTGTCACCCATGCAACAGCAAGCTCATATAGTGGAATGGGAAGACAGGACTCTTCAAAAATCAGTTCTAAAGGGCAGGGGCTTCCGCTTTAAGGATGCAGGCCAGTGAGAAGCAACACAAGGCAGGTACAAAGACTAAAACAATGGTTTCAACTTGCCTGATGCAGCCTGATGCTGCGATGCTTTAATATGGTCCCTCATATTATGGTGACCTCTAACCACAAAGTTATTTTGTTCCTACTTTGTAACTGTGATTTTGCTACTGTTAGGAATTGTATTGAAAATATCTGATATACAAGGTATCTGAAATGTAACCCCAAAGGGGTAGGGATGGCAGGTTGAGAACCCCTGAACTGAAAAACAAATAACAAAAACAACAGGATGGGAAGAAAACTAAAACACTCCACCCGGAATCACTCCCCAACCCAGTCACTCACTTATTCACCTGCCAGGCTGGCTTTCCTCCCAGTGTTTTGAGAGAGAGCTTTATAACCAGAAAAGGGGGGATGGGGGCAGATGGCCTCTGCTACACTGATTTGATTTCAGCACACTAAGCAGAAATGGAGTTTGTATTAGAAAGAGCCACAGGCAAGAACAATAATATAGTATACCTATCAGAGGAGTTGGGTTTATTCATGAGCCCCTGCAGAGTTAAGAAGAGAAAAAGGCAGGAGAAAGCTAACTTCAAAGCACTGCTGAAGGATGATTAGCACTAGCCACAAATAGGAATCACAGATTTCTTTGATGTCGAGAATTTTTAGTGCCTAAGTTTAAAGAAAGGACATCTACTAAGTTTAAACACTAAAAAGATAAAATAAAATAAAATAAATCCCAATAATACATGTCCTCTGCATGCTGAAAAGCAGCTAATTACCATTACCTAAGGTAATAACCAAAAAATTAGAACTCAGACTCAGAAGTTATGACTTAAATACAAAACCCACAAATATTCCACCCTTGTCAAAGTTTTGTGGCAAGATGTACAGCGTACAAATCTCTGATATGTACAGCATACAAATATGAGTTTCCTCAATGTTGCTCTCCGTATCACAACACACAAAATACTGTGAGCGCTAACCAAGCAACATATACAAGCTCATCTCAAGAAGTCCCCTGAGCTCAACTGAGTTTGGTTGCAAAGAATACGCCGGCAAGGAAAGATGCAGGACTCCATTGGAGGCTAACACTGACAATTACATGAATGTGTTAGCACTGGACAGCGGAGAAACCTCTGTCAATTATTCACCATGATGAATCTTCACAAAGAAACAGAACTCAGCTTCAGGACTGATGCTCTTAAAGTCACTGTCAAGGGTCGTTTGGTAAACTGCAAAAGTGCCAACAGAAAGGGAGGTGAAAATGTTTGATTTTTATGGCAATCGTCAGTATTTGCCAGATGAGATTAGTAGCCAAATCCATGCAATTCAAATGACTTTCAGCACACAAATATTAGACCTGATATTATTTACTAAAATATTTGTACTTGACAACTTCAAAACAGTCTCAATGTTGGAGAGATGCTCGGTTCTCTTCTCGGTCTAATAAATTCATGCTTTTCTAACAACTACTTGGGGGGAAAAGTATACTTCATTTACAAGATAAAAATGTAACTTTCAAAAAATTCAGTTTAACCTTCTGGTCTGCATGGCTCCTATAGTAGGTCAAAGCTATAGCCAGCTGCTGAACAAAAGGCACACTGGGAAACAAAATATCCTTTGCAATTGTTTTACAACAAAGCAACATGGACAAAGTTAATTATCACTACTGAAAATGTGACCACTCAAAACCTTCCCAATACTAAAAGTAATCCTAAAACAACAGTCCAAAACAATCATCTACCTCAGACCACTCTCACTGAATTAAAGAAATACCATGTCTACTATGAAGGACAGGAGATACAAAGTAAACAACATCTAGCTACCATATTAACTTGCTAGTTACAGAGGCAGAGAGGTGCCTGTAAGAGTCTAAGACTATTCACCATCAAACTAGGTCCTAGGGCCTAGTGTGCATGTTGGACAGCACCTGGGGACTGACTTCATGAAGGGTCAGTGCAGTTCAAGCTTTAGTTCAAAAGGTTCAGGCTCTGTTGTGATCCTCCTCACTGAACTGACTCAATCTAAGGTGATTTATGAACCTTCACCTGATTCCTGATAGCCAACTCAAGGTCCTTCAAGTACTTTAATCCAAAAATCTATCACCAGACCATGGAATGTTTTGTGGCTGTCCATGTGTCAACAAAGCTGTGTTTGGTCATTTAACAAAAGGTATTTCTCCAGTAAGTGTGATATTATTGGCCTCTAAACCTTTAAATATAAAAATAAATCAGGTTTAATATAAAGTTGCTTGCCAAAGTGGACGATTTCAAGAAAAATAAACCATTATAACAGGGCTGGGAACGAGTTTCTTTTCCATACACAAAGCACAGGAAATAGAGTTCTCTTGTTTCCACTAGAGACATGTGCTATTTGTTTGTGGACAAAAGCCCAGCTATGCATATTTTTCAGACTTTCAGTCAAGAATGAAGGTCAATCAGCAGACTTCTCTCATACCAACACTACAGCCTGTCATGAATATAAATGTTCTAGTTCCTTTCTTTTAGGGTCCCCTCTACAAGCAGGTTTCTTCATTTGTCAAAAGGGCAGCTATTAAGAAAAATCATTTCCCTAATAAATAAGGAAATAGTTAGGAAGCCTGATACAAAAATGATAGTAACAATGCCAAGAGCCATCAGTACACACACATTAACTCAGGAGTTGCTCTGACAAACACCTTTAAAGTCTTCCTTGTACAGGAAAAGTGAGCATCTCAATATTAAGAATCAGACAAAGTTCCAAATGATGTCTCACCTCACTATTTCTACAAAATACCCCCAAATGATTTAAGTTTTATCTAAAGAAAGAGAGAAAATCAGCAGCCAAAGCAAGAAACTGAGAAAGCACTGGAGTTGGATCACGCATCTAACATTTTCAACACTTTCCTGTTTGTCCCTGTCTAGAGTAACTACCAACACTTAGGAAAAGCCAAGGCACCAAAAGTGAACACCACACCAAAAACGAGAATTCTCAACCTCACAGATCACTCCATAAGAATCTGAAATACAGCTCTGGAGTAAGAAAACTGTCACAAGGATTCCTATGGTTGCAGTTTACAGGATCAGTACATAGAGGTAATTTTGTAATTTCTCATAGGAGAATTAACATAACCATAAATATCACTCAATATGCTATTTAAGAAAATTGTCTTCAGTTTTCTACAAAACAAATAATGCATCTTAAAAGTTTACATTGATAACCACGCAAGCTAATGGGAATCTGGTAATACTAACTCTTCTTGTCTCCAATTGGATAACATTAATCATTAAGAATCTATTTCTACCAATGCAGTGCAAGAAATGGTCATTCCATCAGCCGAGTCACACCTGAGGTTAAGGACTGTCCCTCCTGCCTCCCAGGGAACCTGGTGGTCCTGGCTAGCACCATGGTAAATAACTCCAAGTGTCCAGGACTCAGAAGATGATATGTTCCAGTCATTCATGTTTAGATGATAATTTAAATTAACTTTGTGAAGCAGGAAGTTAAAGTCTCAAGGGGTAACTGGCCAAGGATGAAGAAACAACTTCAAGTACATTATAAATTCAAAGAAATTAAATAAATAATGAATTTTATTTAAATTTCTCCAATAGAAATTAGTAGTTATTTAAATGCGGTCAATGGATACAAAAACATAAAAAGAAAAAAGAAAACATACATTTAATTTGTTAAGCCAGAAAAATTTCCACACTTCTGATTTAGAAGTGTGTGTGTGTGTGTGTGTGTGTGTGTGTGTGTGTGTGTGTGTAAAATCTGCTATAGTTCAACTTTACAAAACTGCTAAGTTAATTTTGTTTATGTCTGGTATAAAGTTGTTGTTAAACTACTTAAGGCGTTTCACGTTATCAAAATTCATTTAAAATCACTTACTAACCAGTTTTCCATTTTGTTTTTTATGTAGGGGTATATCTACGGCATTGTTCTCTGAGCTTTAAAATACACTTGTCTTTGTACTTAACATAATTATATTGATATATGGACCTACTTAGTGCTTTGCTAGGACATTTTGAAGAGTTTGCAATAATATCCAATTTAACATGTTTCCACTTGTAAGGAGTGAGGAATTAGGAACGGACAAGTCTAAGCATTTTGGAATTTATGTGGTGGGTTAAACATACATCTGTCTATGTATTTCTTCTAATATTTTTAAATACAGGAAACTTAGATGCTCAAGAAGAACTTCTCAGATTTAAAGGAGAGCATATTTACAAGGTTTTAAGATTTATTTTTGATTGATAATTGAATCTATTCTGGAGTACAATGTATTGTCTTGCTCTATTATATATGAAAGTTTCACCCCAGTTAATTAACATACCCATCACTGCACCCTGTCATCCTTTTTCTCTTCTACATGCTAAAAACAGTTACATACAGGCGTGTGCGCGCGCGCGCGCACACACACACACACCAGAAGGCTAGGTGATATGGAGAGACTATTCAACAGTTAAGAGCACTGGCTGCACTGCCAGTGATCGAGGTTCAATCCTCTGTACACACGAGGTGGCTCACCACCATCTATATCTCTAGTTTCAGAGAATTTGACAACTGCTTCTGGCTTCCTAAGGCACCAGACATGCACATAAACACTCACATTAAATAAATAAGCTTAAAATAATTTTCTAAGAAAAAATTAGGATTGACATCACTTTGGCATAGAAATAATAATTCAGCTTCTATAAGGACAAGACCCCTATGTAACACTATGTAAAAGGGTGTTGTTCTCAGAGGACAAAAACATACTTGGTATATGGAGTATTTGGATACCATCTTCACTTATGTGCTAGCACATAACCTAAGACTTCTTGCACTTTTTTTTCCTACAGAAAACACATTATCTTCTGCTATGTAAACTCTCAGTGAGAGATCATCCTGAGCAACAAAAACTATCAAGTTGCATTCTAACCTTCTAATAAAAAAAATGAAACACAGTAATTGTGTCACAAGTTCTTCACTTCACAAAAATAAGGCTTGTAGTATGTATTTAAGCAGGGATCTCCTCTAGTATACTAAGAGGAGATCTGAAATTATAAAATTTCATCAGCTTCCCTCTGCTGCAACTCCTCACAATACCAGGAAGTACCAACTGAAGCAGCCCACGTGCGTGATATATTTGCAGAGTTTAAGAGATTGCACACCAAGTGCCCCAAGGCAACCAAGACTTTTAGAGTCAACTGTCTAGTAAAAAGATAAAGCAGAAAAAAAAAAAGAAAAAGAAAAACACTGTGCAACTGCTGAACATATCTTATATAAATAAATGCATTTCCTGGAATGTGATAAATATTTATCTTAAACATAGCAGCCTCGTGGCTTTTCATACCCATGTCCTTTATCACTACTGATTGAAGAGTAATTAATAAAGATAAAGACTTCATTTACCATCAGCCTGTTTCTCAAGACCATAATTCTGGCAATTTTCCTATCCTCTAGAATACATGCCCAAACCTAGCCATATGCATATATTAATGATAATCTTCATAAATCGCAAGTGAACTTTCTAAAAGCACACAAGTTCTGTTTCAAAATAAGTTACAACTTCAAAATAATAAATGTCTCTAATCTCCTTCCACGGGAAAAAAGACCTAATCCTACTCAATTCCCACTTACGTTTTTTGCCATTCTACTTATTTATTCTTTAATTATAATTGTGATCATATGATTTCTACCTTCTCCCTTTCCTCTTGACTTTCCAGTTACCCTTCCTCCAACCTCTGCCATTCCCCTGCAACCTCTTTTTATTTGATTATATTTGTTACACGCACACACCTGTTGTGTATATGATATATACATGTAACATGCTGTGTCTGTTTTGTTGTGTGTATATAGTCTCAAGGTTGACCACTCTGCACTGAACAACTAAAAAGAGGGCTCATGCCTGGGAAAGGCTAACTGTCCCAGTAGTCACTAGTGGCCTGTAGTTCTTTGTCTAATGTGTCTCCCTTCCACATTAACATGTCCATTGATACTGCCATTATTTTAGTCCTGGTATGGGAGCACACTACTCCAGGACCTGGGAGACAGAAGCAGCAGATCTCTGTGAGTTTTCCAGGCCAGCCAGGATTACAGAATGATACCCTGTTTTGAACACCAGAATAAACAAACAGAACCACTATTGTTGCCTCTTTCTTGGAATAGATACAATTAGCAAGGTTTGGAAACTCAGAGCAAGGAAGCAGGCTATTAGAAGTGTTCATTACAACTTTGCCTTCCTCAGAGAAGTCCCACCATATCCCAGAGAAGATACTAGAGGTTAGCTATTGACATTACCCACTCATGTACCACAAAGCGAAGTGCTGCACAGCCGACAGACTCACAGTACATCTGTCTCACCAGGAAATATAAACAAATAAACAAACAAATAAATAAGAAAGAAATAAAGCCAAATCTGGGCCTGGGAATACAGCTCAGTGGTCATTCTTCTCAGTGGTCTCCTAGCATACAGGAGGCCAGGTCTGTTTCTCAAGACCAGAATTTCCTAGCAGTGTCCAAAACAATACCAACAAAAAGGACAGTGATTATAAGGATCGCCCATTCAAAAACAAATCACAAGTAAATTCATAGAATGTTTTATTATTTGTAAAGTCTATCTTAATTTTTCCCTTGTTTACTAACAGTAATATATTGGAAACAGAAAAAAACCAAGAGATGGAGGTTGATTAATAGCAACAGAAGAAACATTCAACCAGGATAAGTTTTTGACACATAAGTCTTACAGACATAAAGAACAAATCCAAACATTTCTCCACAGTGTCCAGAGCAGGTAAATTGCATTATCTACATGCATAATGACGACAGGATTACATAAATGTGGTCATGGCACCAACACATGTTTAAATTATGATCCCTATTTCCCTAATTTTATTTCTCAAGTTGGGAATAATCATGATTCATTTGAGTGTGGGAAGTATGTGTTCCCATACAGCATGCTGCAGGTGTATAGAGTCACGAGACGTTTCTGAAGGTGGTGCAGACTCATCAGACTGCTAAAAAGTCTGTAACCCTTTTTTTAACTTTATATCTAACTGCTTACCTTTAAGAAAATACAAATGGGCATAAAAATAAACATGTTTTTATTATAATTTTATTTATAATAGCAGATAATTTTGAAAATCCCTATAAAGGTGATTAACATAATAAATTAAAATACAATGTACCTACTCAGAAAGCAGCTGCGAAGAGGCATTTAGAGAGGAGAAAATGTTGACATCTAATGCTTATTGAAAATGTGCAGGCTCCACAACACAGTAAGCATCAAGATCAAGTCTACACCCCTAGATTTTTATCTCTGCATGTGCACATATGCATGGACTCAGCATTAGAATATTCAAACACGTGATGTCAGTGCTTACTGCCTGACAGTAAAAGAACTGACAGCTTTGAAAGCACTGTTTTCAAGATAATCAGATAATCGTATTTGATTCTTACATTTGCTAATTTTCTAAATTAAACCATTATAATTCAAGGAAACAAGGGAAGAAAGTATAACCGCTCTGAAAAATAACTTTGGTTAATTTCTTTGGTGCTCTGTGGTTTCTGATAAGTAGAATTACACAGCTTAGAATAATAAAAATGAGTTTTATTTATAAGAGTCTAACAAAGACTCCTCTGCTTACAGAAACTTGGGGAAACAGCTTCAAGTCCATATTTGGCAAGAGTGGCCACAAAATTATAAAGAAAATTTCCCATCTCAGCACTCAGATCTCTTCCATGGATAACAGTCAGATTATTCTCAGGTGAATCACAAAGTTCCCAGGTAGTGGCACATGCCTTTTGTCCCACCACCTCTCAGGTAGCAAAGGCTGGCAGATCTCAGAAGTTCAAGGCCAGGCTGATCTACACAGGGAGTTCCAGGACAGTTAGGCTACAAGAGATTGCCTGTATCAACAAAACAAAACAAAACAAAACAAAGCAAAACAACAAAAATTAGATACTTAGACAAAGTTACACCCATAGTAAGGTGAGTGCCCAGATATTCAGGTACCTCTCAGAAACAGCAGTTGTACATTTTTTGCAGAATGTGGTTGATAGGGCTGTTGATCCTAGACAGAGCTTTTTAGCCAGAGTAATTGTTCATTTCTCAGTGGTGTCTTTATTTCAACAGCAGAAATTCATGGTATGTTTTATAACAGTTAAAACATATTTAGCTCCTACAATCTAACGCATCTCATGCTACATTTTAAAATAGCGTTTTAAAAGTTATTTTCTACCTCCACTGAGCATGCAAGTGAAAGTAAAGAGTTGCTGAGATGTTGATTGCTTTGCATATGAAGCGATGACTATAATTTCCTGAATAAACAAATATCAATCAGCAAATATTTACTGAGTGTTTTCCTTGTTGCAAGAATCACATCAAGTACTGAAAGAAAATTATGCCCAAATCATTTCCCAGATATATGCAAGATAAGGAAATTTTATTTTTTGCAAACTTAGCCTAACAATAACTGTTGAATATTTATGAACATGAATAATTAGCTAACCCTTCTACTTGACTTGTTAGATTCTTCTCTAAATAACTGAAAATATTTCATTGCCTTGCAATGCTATTTAAGCAAGCTAGTGGCAAAGCATTTATAATAAAGTACTTATCATTTTAAGTATTTTAGGTATCTATTCAGTAGCATCAAGCAAATTCCCCTTGCTGTGTATTGATTGCCATTATTCATTACCTAAACACTTTTATCTTTCCTAGCCACAACTGTATCTATAAAACAATAATGCCCCACTCCTCTTGTCTTGGTTATTTGTTCTACTGCTATAAAGAGAAACCATGACCACAGGAACCCATATAAAAGAAAGCATTTAATTGGGGCTGGCTTACAGTTTCACTAGTTTGGCCCCTTATCATCATGGCATGGGAGCATGGCTACCCAGGAGCAGACATGATGCTGGAGAAGTTGCTGAGAGTTATACATCCAGATCCACAGGCCACAGGAAGAGAGAGCCACTAAGCCTGGCTTGGGTTTTTGTAACCTCAAAGCCCATCCCCAGTGACATAGTTCCTCCAACAAGGCCACACCTATGCCTACAAGGACACACCTCCTACTTCTTCTCAAGGAGTGCCATTCCCTGGTCAGTAAACATTCAAACATAGGGTCATATGGTAGTCATTCTTATTCAGACTTCTCTTCCTGCATTCTCTCATGACCAGCATTCTATTTTCTGTCTGCCAATACTATATTTTGTGTAACTGAAACCAAAGGCTAGTTTTTCTTTGGTGCCTGATGTATTTCCCTTAGCCTATCCTCACAGTTCTTCCATGTTTTGGCAGTTGTCATGATTTCATGCCTATTTAAATGCAATATTCATCTATTGTTGGATTCTTCCATTATTTTCCCTTTTAGATTTCTGTGAGGATTGCTGTGGTAAGTATTGGCATAAAATATCAGTTTCAGGACTGTGTACCCTGAAATTCAACTCCTAAAGGATTTGTTTTAAAAACTCCAACTTTCATTACCAAATATGTTGTTAATGATCATTGAATCCAGTCTTCATACTACATTTTTAAACAGTATGAGAGTTATTTTGCTCTTTCATTGTACCATTTAAAATCCGAAGCAAAAACATGTAAGTGGTCCTTATAAATCTACAACTTAAGCTAGATCTCCTGATAATGCCATTCTTAAACAGCTTTTCTCTAGTGGTGCCATTTATAAACATTCTTCTTGTTTTCCGGCCCTTTCTAGATTCTTCCTTTGAGTGTCAAACATTAGGTCACTTCAGTGCCAAACTTCTGTCCTTGTATCCTGTAAAGTCCATTCCAACGATCAACATATTCTTATCGCCGACTTCCAGATAACACATGTATTTTCATAATGTCACAGAAGCTCACAGCTTTGCTGTTAAAATAATAGTTACTTAAGGGAATGAATCCCAGCCAAGTGAAACAAGAATGCAGTAATGTGCTGTGGATGAATTAGGAAATTAGGATCCCCTTCCTAAAAAATACTCACTTTCTTACCCTCTCAATCTTCCTGCAGCACAACCAGCTCATAGTAAAGATGGTACAACCTATTACATGGCATTGTCTAAAAAAAAGACACTTCTTAGAAATGAGTAGCCTTCTACTAATTTTAAATTACATAAGGTAATTCATCTCCACTATTCATGGAAATATAATCTAGAGCTAAAAAGTCACCATTTTTCAAACTATTCACTGTAAATTACTGACCACTTGAGAAGAGAAATGTAGTTTCTATTGAAAAGAAAGAGTTATTACACTTTGTGTGCAATCCATAACTTGGAGACACCCATGGCATGATGAAGTTATTAAAGTCTTTCTCACAAAGCAAAGAGCATAATAACTCACTGCCACCTGCATCAAAGCCGCTGAGTTACGGGGCATGTAAAGGGTAATGGCCCTTCAGATAAAGTATGTGGGCAGTCACTTATTATAAATTTTTATTTTTAATACATAAATTCCGCACTTGGTTCACAACAATGTAAAGCAATTGGAATTGGGTGGTTAAATCACAAAAGGTAATTACTTCCTATCTGTTCACTTCTTATCTGGGACATCAAGCATATATTTCTGATTACCACTAGGTTCTGTGACTAGTGATGAAATCCATTGGAGCTGTGTATGTGCAAATTAGCTGCAACAGGATGTTACTCAAGTGTTTTCATAGTGTGAAAGTGCTAAAGGCTTTCTTATTGTACAAATGCCATACAACTGTAGTCATTAAATTAGAAACTGTCCTAGTTGCTTTTCTATTGCTCTCATGAGACAAAGTTTATTCTGGGCTTATGGTCTCAGAGGGTTAGAGTCTGTGATGATGAAGCAAGGCCATGGAGGCAAGATCTTGCATCTTGATTTAAAAGTAGGAGGGATAGAGAGAGTGGAAGGAAAGGAGGGGAAGAGAGGCAGGGAAAGGGAGGCTGGGAATGCTTCAAGTCTTTTTTGAAACCTCAAAACCAAAGTGACACACCTCCTCCAAACAAGGCCACACACCCCTAATCTTTACCAAACAGTTCCACTAACTGAGCACTAAGTATTCAAATATATGATCCTGTGGAGACCATTCTCATTCAAACCACCACAGAAAAATGAGCTAAGTCTCTCTGTTAAGTCTCTCAATCATGATAGTAGCCACATGGAATATCTGTCCTATAGATACCATTTAATAAACCCTAACTCATATACTATATAAACTAAAGAGCTGAACTATTATTTAAAGAATTCATATTCCTTAAATAGAGAGCATAAATAAATATAGAAAATGCCCAAATTTCCTTAGACTAGTGACTTTGTCATTTTTAATCTCAGGAGAACCTTATAGTAGTGTGACTTTTCCATTCCTTCACCTTGGAGTTGACACCTTTACAGGCACCACAGGTACCCAGAAGTACTCTGAAATCCAGTTGTGTTTGCTGAGAGTTTACTGAAGCCCCATCACAGTAACAAAGCTAACAGGTGTCATGTTCGCACTCAGGATGAATAGTTCACCGTGGTATATTAACCATACCACGGTATATTTACTATACCAAAGGTATATTTATCTTTATATTAATGTTCAGTAATCTGTCCCAACCAAGGCCAGCCCAGCACATGGAAACCAGAAGTTCCATGGACAGTGGCTTCTCTATTTAGAACATGTCCAGAACTAACTCAGCTCAAGGGAACATCAGGGCACTGGGAGAGCTTAGAAATGCAAATATCAAGAACCATCTTCTGCCAGCTCACAACCTCAACTTAACTAGGCTGATAGAAATGTGAACTGTGAAACTATTTGGGGAGGAGGACAAATAAAAAGTTAATGGGGAAGCATTTGTTCTAGGCCTTCCCTGAATACACCGAGTTCTAGACTAACTAGAGGTGGTTTTGTGAAATTTGTGAAACTTACTCTTTATGCTTCTAAAACAGCGACTGCCAGAGCTAATTTACAAATTTCGCATGGAAAGAATAATCCCACCAGCACTGTGTTGAAAGGTCTCCTAAATCCACCACCCATGTTGTGCCTAAGACTCCTGTTCTTAGCCTAGCTATTGACCCCATGATCTGGATAAAGATGGAGTTCCTGCCAAGTAGCCGTATCCTCCTCTGTATTTACAATTTAAATAGTCCTCCACATACCTACCACGATTCCAAATTATAAATGCTTCTGGGCAAATTGTACTTGCTTGTAGCAGAGGCCCTCAAACTTTAAGCAGTAGGTGATTTACCTCATAAGCTTATTAGTACAAGTGTTGAGAAAGCTTTCGTTTCTCCTTTAAGTTAAACTAGACAGAACCCCATAATTTGCATTCCCTAGAATTCGTAGATGCCAGTACCTGGTGGGCTCGAAGCTTTGCTTTTGTTTCCTATCTAGAGCTGCACATTCAATTAAGTTTGAGACATTTATAAACTCTCTTTCTCTTCCTCCTTTTTTAATTTTTTAATTCGCCAAGAAATTCCCATTTCCTGAATTACGGAGAACCACTGATGTTTACAAACTTCGAAATTCTCAGCAGGCTCCGTACTCCAGAGGTGCCTGATGACTTTACCCAGCACGGAGGCAATGCTAAAAGAATCCACTTCTAGATGCTCACTCAGGCTTCGGTACTAGTCATTCCTAAATCCCCAGAGCCTGAGAGACTCTGGAAACGTCAAATTCTCCTTCCTTTCTCTGTGTTCAGGCTTCTGTTTACCAAAGAGCCTAGATCTTGGGGGACAAACTGCAGCGACTTAAGTAAAGGGGCGACATCAAACACTAATGCTGCCATCGAAAATCATAGGTGCCTCCTGAGTGACTAGGAAACACCTTCTTTTACACGTCGCTTGAGTTTTAAACATTGTGGAGCATGTTTAAAACACTAAAAAACACTGTACTCAACAGAACAGCTTCCGTTTTATTGGAGTTTGTCTTTTCCTCCCTTTGGCTCTTGGCACTCTCCTGCACAGAGATGCATCTCAGCATATGACTTTCCAGACAAGTCTTCAACTTGGGGAAGTTAAAAGTTGTACTCTCAACTAAAGAACAAATATGGACCGTCGGGAAATGATGGTCCATCAATGTCACAAACGCCACCAATACCACACAGAGTAGAAAAGAACCTTAAAAAGAAAGGGTTTTCGCAAAAGTCCAACTGAAAAATAATTTCAAGAAATTGAAGGAGAAAACAAGAACGCAATGTGACTCCCACACTAAATTTACCAGCAAGGAGCCTGATGAGGGGGGCAGAGCAGAACGTGATCTGAAAGCAGGGAGCTGGTTTCTGACTCTCAGTTCCTGAAACCTGAAAACCTGGTGTTGACTTTGGAAGTGTTTCTATGCCTGTGATACTATTTTATATTTAATACATGTCCAGAGACTGATGGTGGAGGGGGGGTGCAATGTCTCACTTCTCAAACAAATACAGGATGTTCCCCCCACCCTTCAAGTGTCTTTCCTAAGGGTTAGATGGATTATTTTTTCCTTTTTATAGCTAATAATGCTAATCATATGCATTATTTCAAACTACTCAAATCCATTTTGTAGTAAATGATCTAAAAATCTTCCTCTCCTCTGGAGAACAAAGGGTAAAACACATAAGGAAAGGGACTTTACAGAATCCTTTCATTTCAGAGTCCCATTCCTCCCTGCTACAGATTTCAGCCCAAAGCCCTGCTGTCATGTGCTGCCCAGGGAAGCTCTGACGGCCTAAGAAGAGCCAGTTCGTGTTTGGCATGAACCTTAAGGAGGCCTGAGGAATGCTTTCATCTTTGAAGAAAATACAGCGTTCTGGGGAAGCTCAGGCTTGAAATTTTCCAACTCCTGAGCTCTTACAGAACGCCAACTTCACAAACAGGATGCAGTGGCAACCTGCCTTCCCGCAGTTCAGCTCTTTAGGCTTAGAGCAGGCCGACTGACAAGGCCGCCAGAAAGAGCAGACTGCCCAGCTCCAGAGCCAACTCGGCCACTAACCCTCACGACCTTGCCGGAGCAAGTCTCTTTAGCATCTGCTGTCTCCTCTAAGGTGGGGAATGATAATCAAGTGATCATAGGGGGACTAGAGACACTGAAAAGCTAGAAACCCTGAAAAGGCACAGTCCTTAGAGCCATGCCAGCACAGGAGACACATCAAAGAAATGCTGTTAAGATTTAAAAAATGTCTCCAGAACTGGTCTACGAAGGCAAGTCCCCGTAGCTACTAGCTAACCTTAGTTTCCTTAGCGAATGTAACAAAGGTCAAGTTTTCAAATAAAAATGTTATTTTGTCCTGTATTTCCTATCAAACCTCAGAGCTTGAAGAAAGTTATTTTACAAACACAGGCTGACTAACAGCTGCACAAAGTAGTTCAAATTGTGCGCTGAGATCGAGGTTCTGCTCCTGTTAAACCATGAGCACACACTGACATTAAGGATTCGACCCTGCTGCCCGGAGAATGAAAACATGCCCACTGAATGACTAACGTTCAAGGAACTAAGATTCTGGTTTTGTAATGTATAACACTGATGCTGGACTTGAGGTTGACAAGTCTGACCAAAGGACTGTCCTCTGGAAATCTTCCTTGACATTCTAAGTCTCTGAGCTTTGGTGTTACATAAGACATTACCTCATACTGTGCATACTTCTTATCTGGTAAGCCATAAAATAAGATAATCCCGGTGCCCCAAATGAGGATATATTAAAAGCTTCCTTTGCTAGGTGAACTTGGCAAGGAAAAGAAAATGTCTATTCGCATGGTTTTCAGAGTTTTTAATCCGTATTAACAAAGGTGATATCACTCTAATGGAAGCTCTCCTGGACTTGGTAGAGACCTCAGAGCAGTTCTCCTAATCCTGGAGCAATTTTGATCCTTTGCCTGTCAGGGATACCTGGGAGCATCTGAGTCATGTGTGTTATCTCCTATGAGAAGGCACGCTGGCATCAACTGGGATCTGACAAACTCTGTGGATGTGGATGTATTACCTTAGTGGGTGAGACTACACCTCAGGGCTGCGAGTGCTCATAGGGAACAGCTCAGAGAGAACAGTAGCACCTCCTAGTGGGCGAATCAGAAATCTAGTTATTAGGGGTACATGAGAAGACCTCTGTCCCAAAGATCAACTGTCATCAATAAAACCCTGGCACACTCTACTCACCTTGGACAAGCTCCACTCACCACATAGGTGATAAACCCGTTCGTCTGTCTCTGAACCTAAAACCCAACTCTATAAACAAATTCCTACATTTGAAAAGAAAAAAAAAAGCCATTTGCTTGATTTGGAATTTTTGCCAAGAGTTGATCATTGTGAAAATGTCCTGTGATCAACAATAATAGTTTGAGGCATCCCCATGGCCATTAAAACAATGCCCATTGATCTTCATGGATAGCCTGCACATCCAGTTACTTATTCTATAAATCCATGCTCTGGAATGCTTATCTATGCCTTCCTCCAGTATACCTACAACTAATCCTTTACATACTGAAGTATTTATTACTTTATTATAAGTTTCTTGTATTACTCTTTTGCGTTATATTTCAGCATTGCATGTTTTGAAATTACACACGTAGGTGGGTTATATTATATATGGTTTTATTTCTTGGTAGCTGGAAAGGTACCCTAAACCATATTCTACTTTTACATGAAGCACATGGGCTAAAGAGGCAGCTCAGTGGTAAAGAGCACCTGCTGTTCTTGCAGAGGACCCAGGTTCAGTTCCCAGCACCAACATGGAAGCTCACAACTATCTATAACTCCAGTTCCAGAGATCCAGTACTTTCATCTGGCCTTCAACAAAACCAGGCGTGCACACAGAGCAGTCACGCAATGCAGGCAAAATACTTATACACTTAAAATAAAAATAAAATAAGCAAGTATTTTATCCACGAGGCACTTAGATGCTCCACTGGCATGGATGATCTTCGTGTACAGAGTTCCCTCCCTCATTCACTTTGTGGGAGTCAGTTGCAAACCCAGAGAAATCTGTGCAATCACTAAATCTCTGAGTATAAGGGGCAACCTAATTCAAATACAAAGCACTACCTCCAAACACATGGTTTCTTACCCTTGCAACCAGGACAAGGGCAAACAACCCACCAGGAAACTAAGCTCTGATTTGGCTTGTTTGTCTATGCAGTTCTCTTCCTCACAAGAACAATGTAAATGGAAACGAAACGGGAGTGAGTCACAGCAGAGGGCTAATTCGGCGAGCAGGTCTAGAGTTTCCGTTGGAACAGGATGCCTCAGACCAGACTGTAGAAGGGAAACAATAATAACCATCCAGATGCTCAGTCCCATGCTTCATTTTAGCCATCCGCACGGGGTCCGGTGTTCATTGCATCCTGAGTACTAGGGAGACTGAATGCCAGTTCCCATTCCTCTGAGTCCTTAATGTGATTTTTGGTAATATTACAATCTCCTTCCTGAAACCTTCATTTTCCCTCCTGTTTACTTGTTAGACAAACATTAATTGAGTGTTTCTCATTGAAAATACTGTACAGAAGGCTCTAGGGAATTATAAAGTAGAAGACAATCTGTCTGCCTCTGACAATATTAGTACCTAGGATGGAGACAAAACAAATATAAACGTATAAACACAAAGTGCAGGGCAAAATCAAGGAGCCTGCCAAAGAGCAATGAGGGAGTGGTAAAGGGTCAGAAGCCAAGGCTTAGCAGACGGGCTTGCTTACGTGCCGGGGTGGGTAAAAGGCACTTCCCCTAGCTCTCGCTTTCAATGTTCTGTGATGCAGGTTTTTCTCCACTGAACTTTTTCCGATCTGCTGTGGAGGAGGGGGTATCCCAAGAAGTGCTCACTGGAAATCTAGCCCACTTACCTCCAAGATTACAAAATGCCCTTTACGTGTGAAGTCACAAGGGGCACATGGTTCTGCCTGAAGGAGAAATGACAGTTGGTGTGCTCAAGAGAGACAGAAATTTGACAACTTTTCTTTGACACCACCCTAGAAGAAAAAATACAGAGAACCACCCCATACTAATCTCTAATCTAGGAACACAACATTTCTCCTTATTTTTCCGCCCATAACAATGGAGAACAGTAACTTCAATGCCCTCTATCTTTCAGGGATGTGGGAAAGAGGCTGAAGCCTGCAATCCTATTTCAGGGGTGACATCATCACATATCAATCCTGGAAAGAACGGTGACATTTGGTTTCTCATTTACTCAAATATGAATCACTGCCTTCTCAGGCAAAGGGCTGTTGTGTTAACGTACATTTAAATCACAGAGTCTTTTGGGGACAAAAGGCATGATTTGGGGTGAATTTTTAAATTGTCTAGTAGAGTTACTCTTTCAAGAAACCACATCTGCCCCTGTCAAGCATCTACTTTTGTAATGGTTCTCCATTGTCTTGAGTTTTATTATCTCATCTGACATGCACTCAGCATTACTTATATTCCCAGGCCCCCCCCCCCCCCCGCCCCAGTGATGCTTCCATTCTAGGGGACACATGGCAATCAGGAAGTTAGTGAGAGATATGGTTGAAATGATAAATTAGACGCAGATAAAAGAGTAGGGCAGGGATTAGGAATTTGAGGTGACTGCGATCTTATATTAGGTGGTTAGGTAGATCTCAATGAGAGCAGGACAGTTGTCAACTAATACAAAACTCACCCTTTTCTCTAGATTCCGGGTCACCATTTCCACACCTTATATGAGAAGTTTTTACTGATGCATAGTCCTTTTGTAAAAGGTCCACTTCAAGTAAGAGGCTCTACAAAAGGCTGTACAAAAATCTCTGTACAATCATATTACCTTCCCCATATAAGTTTATCCAAGATTCCTACAAGAGCAGGTTAGCAAGCAGAGAAGTTGTCCTTCCTAGAATTAATGAACAAACCAAAGCATTCCCCAACATCTCTAAAATGACTTACTGTCCCTAACGAGACAGTGTGGAATACATCAACTTAACTGAACGTTAGTGTGGTCTACAGATGCACAAGTACAACCCTGCGAAAGACATTTACCTAGTAGGGAGCTCACACTCAGGTTCTAGAAACACTGTGAGGCTATGTGAATAGTAAGCCACGTGACTGACAAAATGCTGAAAATGGTTAGGAGCATCAATCAGTTTTTGTCACCTGAAAGTTCACCTCTGGAGGTAGAAAAAAAATTCATAAAATAACATGGGCTCCTCAGTTCATACAAAATACAAAACTGCAGACCAAGGATAGGGTCTGGCTGACAGTGATTTTAAGACATTTTTTGGTTTATATTCCAGGGAACTAAATTATCCAGGTAGGGTCCAAAAAAAGTATTCTTAATGGGAAGAGATTATTATTCAATTATGATATTGAATGTGTTTGCCAAAATCTATTGAATAAATACTCTGTACTGTGTAAATACATATGACATACATAAAGTTCGTGAAGTATAACATTATAAAACCACCACAGTAAACA
The DNA here is from genome assembly GCF_947179515.1 of Apodemus sylvaticus. Classification (NCBI taxonomy): domain Eukaryota; kingdom Metazoa; phylum Chordata; class Mammalia; order Rodentia; family Muridae; genus Apodemus; species Apodemus sylvaticus. The sequence goes on from NC_067480.1 coordinate 15,868,926, forward strand.
CTTAGACAAATATTATAGTGGAAAGACAGTATTGGTCTTTCTAGGGTAGAGAGATAGTATATAATGTGTACATATGGTCTATGCATCTGTGCATAAGTGTGCACCTGTGTGCACACATATGGAAGCCTAAACAGGAGGCAAGGCGTCTTTCTCCATCGCTCCTTACCACTGTGCCTTGAAGCAGGCTATTTTGGTAAATTGACTAGACAGCATGGCTCTGTGTTGTGCACGGGCCTGGTGCTGTTTGTATTTTGATGCTAATTCTCTCTCCTGGGAGAGGCTGTGGACCAAGAGTAAGTCACATGTACTCAGGGGACTTCTTGTGAACCAATCCCCTAATGAATAAAGGAGCCAATCACTGGGTGAGTAGGCGGGACTTCTGGGTTAGAGAGGGGAAGAGAGGAGGAGGTAAGAGACAGAGACAGAGAGAGAGACACACACACACACACACACACACAGAGAGAGAGAGAGAGAGAGAGAGAGAGAGAGAGAGAGAGAGAGAGAGAGAGGAGGGGGCAGCCTTTCCGGACAGGAATAGAATGAGGACAAGATATAGCTATGAGTGCCTCCTGGTTTCAATGGCAGATCCATCAGGATTGGCCACCGGAGATTTAGATTTAGTAAGGCTTACAAGATTAGGATTTTAGTTGCTGCACCCAGTGATTGAGTTACCATAGCTCTGAACTAAGTCTGTGTGGTGTTTTTCTTCACAAGGTGGCTCCTCCAGGTTCAAGAGAAAAAGGTACGTGGTGGCAAAGCATGGGTTTGCCTGAGGTGTTCCACAAAGGCCTTGGAGGATTTGAAGCATAGGGTTGGTGTGGTAGCGACTCACCAGTGGGAACCTAGTGAGCTGCGTGAAGACATTTCGGGAGCTCCAGGCCAGAGAGTCTCCACGAGATAAGTATGCAGTAAGTGTCTGAAAATAAAAAAGCTGCTATATCTCATCAGTAATTAAAGCTAAGCCACAGATACTCATTCCACCCATTCACCTTTCTGTTTCCAGCTTAATTATCTCCACATAATTGTCAGAGGTAAGAGAAACCTTCTCTTATTTTCAAGAACAAGAAACTGGATCTCAGAAAGGTCTGTCCGGGTCCCAATGTCAAACCTCACTTCAGAGGAGCTGCCGCAATCCTGATCCCACAGAGGAATGTCAGCCCTTATAAATGAAGTCCGACAGAGACAGCAAGTTATTTGTTAAAAAAATAAAAATAAAATCACTATAAACATAATATTTTTTGACACAGAACTACTTTAAGTTTTCTAAAGTCAATGCCTGTAAAGTACTGTCAATGTACAGTCACTATACTTTTATGACAGAGGTCAGTAGTTAGAACAGAGACCATACCTATAGCAGGAATGGCAGGGCTACCTCTATGTAAACTTTGGGGGCCATGCAGCTGCAGAAGCATCTTCTGCAGGAGGACCTAATTGAGGACTGCCTGTGACACCAACATTCCTGCAGGAGGACCTAATTGAGGACTTCCTGAAAGAATAAGGATTGCTGGTGCAAATAATGCTGGCCAATCAGGAACTGCTGTTTAGAATAGATACTTTCTTGGAATCAATGGGGGAATGGGCAGAGGATCTTAAAGGAGCTTGAGGCAGCGTTCAGATGAGATTGCTGCAGCATTCTCGCCTGCTCCTGGAGTCCGTGTTGTTGACTCGTCCCCAACCCCTAAGGGAAGGTAGGGTCAGCCAGAGAGCTGTCCAGGGCACAGGCAATACATATGAGTCTATAAGATCTACTTAGCTTCTGGGCTTTGACAGGAGGTATGCTGTCTCCCCACAGGAAATACGAAAGTCTGGGTTCTCTTCTGTACTGTCACAATAAATGGCCATCAATACAATATAAAATAACAGTAGCATATATTTAATTACCCAACAATTTCAGTTTATCACAAAGAAATGGGAATTCATAGAAATGTTTCTATGGGAAACATTATCATTAGAGGAGAATAGGTCAAAGGGTGAGCCACTCAAGACCCTGGGTTAAATTCACAAGACAGCAACGAAAAACAAAAACAAAAAAAACAACAACCATCAATAAAAAAAAAAAAAGCTGTAGCGCTGTGAAGCCAGGGCATGAGTCCCTAGGCTGGGAGGAGCGCACAGTTAGATACAGAGTAAAGGTCTGCACTCCAGAGAATGGAACAGCTTAACAGATGTATCCATCAACACCCATTGAAACTGGAATCCTGAAACCCACCCTTCAAAACTGTCAGTTCCTCCAAGCCACAGCTATCAAGGTATCATATAACAATTATCTAAGAAGACATCTTTAAGGCTGAATCACATGAACTTGGCAATATTGCAAGGCCTATGGTATTTTTATTTAGGAAATAAAAAAGCGAATTCAACCTGGTTTGTTCCCGGCAAAGACAAACCCAAACCCGACAGTTTACTTTCAGCAAAATAACATCCATCACATAAATTAAAGTAATTGCTCACATTTTGTTCTATAGTGCTGCTGACATTTAACTTGCAAATGCGCTTCACTTTACAACAGTGTAAGTGCGGTAAGCTAAGGCGTTCATTTCAGGTTTGAAGGTATTTAAGGCACGTTTTGACAAATGAAATTAAGGCAAACTTGAGGCAAGGATATTGTTCCTTTGAAAGAGGTCTGTATATTTCACAGGTTAGATGACCACATGGTCATCTGGTTTGCATATGCCATGCTCCATATAATTCTGAGGAAAATCAGATGGTGGGCCTTTGCTTCCCTGCCATGGTGGGCAGAAGCAGAGACATTTTGGAGGGCAGTACACCTGTGAAGCGAGGGCATCAGCCATTGTGAGCCCCGCCATCCTCTTCCACAGGGCCAGGAGCATGGCTTACATTTCTAGCTAGATGACATGCTTTGGGCACGGTAGTACCTCTACCGTGCCCAAAGCAACGAACGACCTACCCAGCATTTATATGAATATTTTACACGCATCATCTCAAGGAATACTTATAATTATCAGACTGTAGGGAATACGCAAAGCAGACTTCCCTTCCAAAACTGAGAATCTGAGATATGCAGAGGGGTCCCATGTGTGCCTAAGACCTAGATCTGGTAAGTGATAGAGCCAAGCCTTGCCTCACTATCTAATGCCAGAAGAAACTCCCCACAAAATGGAAGCACTTACTAGGACTGCAAGGGAGAGACTTTATTAGGATGAAAACATATGAGTGTTTCTTCATTGAAATCTAAACTTGCATGGGGCTGGCTGGATGATGACCCAGGAGCTAAGAACGCTTTTCTTCCAGAGGACCTGGATTCAGTTCCCAGCACCCACACGAGATGGGGGCAGTGGGAGGGTGAGGAGGTGGAGCGTTGGGGGGGTGGGGAGGTGGGGGCAGGGGTGGGGGGCTCATAGACACCTGTAACCTCTGTTCTAGGATAGCCAACCCCGTATTCTGGTCTCCACGAGCACCTGTATGCATGTGGAACATATACACATCCTCAGACACACGTGCACATCATAAAATAAAAATTAAAAAATCCTTAAACCTAGTCTCCACCTTCTGGTATAATAGCACAGCCCTCTGAAGGAACGTCAAAGCTGCCAAGACTAGAAGCTTCCAGAATGCTGTTTTCCTTAACAAAATTTGGGACATCTAGAGTTATGTTAGTTTAAATTATTTCAAAATTCCAGGCAGGGATGCAATCATCCATTTCCTCCCGTCAGGATTCTCAAGGTCCTCTTCTGTCTTTCCTCCCTTTGTGTGCAGGTAGACACTGCCAGGCTAAGCCACCAGGCATGCAGACAAAATGCCTAGAGGGAAGGAGCCAAGGATCTCTCCACCAAGTAAGCGAATAGCAGAAAAACTGCTTGGTCAACATCACAGGGAGAGTGAGCTTAAGTCCCAGGGGAATGGTGCTTAAGGAGCAGTGTAGCCTGCCCTGCCCAGACGAGGCGTTTCTTTGGCTGAGAATTCTGCACAAATGACAAAGAACTTCAATTTCATTCCCACCAGCAAATGGGGTTGTTTTCATTTTTAAAAAGCAACCAAAACGATTTAAAAGAATTATAAATTTTAGAAATGAAAAAAAAAAAGTTTATTAGGTGCGATCCTCCCAATTCCTGCCAAACTCCAGCCTCTGGAACTAAACATACATGGTACTAAAAAATAAAACCTGGCAGGTGCCACAGGGCCTCCCTCTCTCGGCTACGGTGGAAAGAATCTAACAGGACCAGCAGGAATTTATAACTCCCAATAGCTTTAACCAAAACTTTCTGGTTACACACACACACACAGACACACACACACACACACACACACAGTCCAACCTTCGAATGACTCCACCACACACTTCATGACAGAATGCTAAAAGATCAGGTTTAAGAGCAAATAGAATCCCTCTGAGATCCAATACTCATAGACAATAGCATGAAAAATTATAAACTATTATTAAAGCAGGAATGGATAATATTAATGCAAATAATAGTCACTATTCTCCCAAGAATCACAGCAGGGATTGTCAGCAGCAACATGGTGGCAGTCATCTCTGTCCTTGATATCATGGTAGATGGAGTGCTTACTCCTGCTTCGCACCAACACAAAAGACTTCAAGTTGACAAGCTGACTAGAGGGGACAACAGGTTCCCAAGCCAAAATGTCAAAGCTTGGCCTTCAGTTTAGGTATCTATCTACTTGAACTTGGGCAAATGATCTTAGCCTGTCAATTCTCCGTCCTCGTTGTTTGTAAATGGAAACAATGACATCTACTTCACAAGGCAGCTGTGAGGTTTAATTAAAAGGTGTTACAGATCTGTGACATGCTGAGAATAGTGCCTCATGCAGTTGCAAGATAGTAGGAGGCGACCTCAGAGATGATGGAATGGAGCCTCCATCACTGCTGGTGAATGTTGAAATGAGTTTGAAGCCAAGCAGACTGATTAGATCCCATGCCCTAAATCCCCATATAAAGCATATTTTCTTGACAAATATATATTTCTACGTTTGTATCTAGGAGAGGAAGAAAGCTCATCAACTAAGGCAACTGATTTTAGTGGCTACGGTGTCCAGTGGCTAATTGCCCAGGATGCCAGGCCTTCTACATAGTGCAGAGATCACGCTGAAAATCAGAGGGATCCCAGGGGTCTTGTGAACCTCATTTCCTAGGAAAATAGAACAAATATACAAACTCTCTAACCTGAAAAACAACAGACAATTTTCAAAACAAAGAGAACATTTTTAAAGAGTCTTATCAGGCTCCAGGTACAAATCATCTCTTTGAAATGACCTGGCAGATCTGCCATCAACCCCAGGCCTGAGACGTTGTGTCAAATGGCACCTCTTCCCCACACACCCTGCTCTGTGCCACTGCCACTTGAGACACAGTTCTGACATCTTTGTGTGCTTGTTTTAATGAGAAAATATTCAAAACAAATTTCCCTGAGAGCAAGGAAGAAGAGTGTGGGTCGGTAACAAAAATTTAAAATGGGTTTGTTTTTCTTTTCATAAAAGTCTTTCATTCCTTTGGAGGTTTAGCAACAAGGTGAAGCAAACTAATGAAAGAGAAGCAATTAAAACCCCTGAAAAAACAGCGCGGAGCTATATGGAATGTTGGAACTCGGCTAAGAAAGCTTTTTTGGTCAATGACAAAACAACTACTTGTCAAAGTCAAGTATCCAATTTCTAGTCACTAAGTTGGAATGAGTTCTGAAACAATGTATCTCTCCCTGTGATCTGTGTGTCACTCTGTCAAAAACAGAAAACAGTTTAACTTTCAAACTGCCCAGGTGCACAAGGAAAGAGCACACCATCCTCACGTCAAACAGAGACTGTCCTGATGCCAGAACAGGGGGCAGTAGAAAGAGTTACACACACTCGCTTTCCCAGGTAAATGGGATAGCTTCATTCCAAAGATGGGTAAATCTATTACATATTCTCCAATATCAAGGTGAAGGCCTATCAAATTCTCCCTGTACTATTAAAAACGCGCGCGCGCGCGCACACACACACACACATACACACACACACACAGAAACTGGTGTAAACATTCCAGAATATTTATGAGATTTAATTCTAAAATGAAAGGAGTTTTTGAATGAACCAAAGCAAGCACATATCATAAGATAAAGGGCATCCATAATCCATACACCTTCCTGGGTACTTGGCAGAGATGGTCAACCAGGAAAGGCAAATGAAGGCACAGAGGACAGGAAAGAAATAGGGCAATGTTAAGGCAGTAAAGACTATGCACATGGAAAAAAAAATCCACCTAAGAAATAAACATGGGAATCACCTATTTGCTAGTGACATTGGTAATAATGGAATGTACTATTAAAATTAGAAAGAAAATTAATTGGTCTTTTTGTTCTTTTTTTCTTGTTGGCTGGAACTCTACATTAATTTATACCAATTTAAAATTAAAATTAACAGGACTTGCAGAACTCATTAAAATAAGAGTGAACATTCAGAGTTCTACATGCAGTTTTATAAAGTATTTTGTTTATTTTGCCCTGCGCCATGTGGTATATCATAGTACTTCTGTACCTAATCCATTTACTTTATTAGTTCCTTTAGTAGCACACTAATTTACTGTGTTTGTGATTATACCTTCCTGCATATATACTGCATTGTGCAAATAGAGTTTAAGTTGTCCCCTGCCCTCTAAGGCAATGTTCAAGTCTTAATTTCCAGGCCTAGTGAACAAAGGGACTTAGACATAGTGTCTATGCAGGCCATCAGGTTAAAAATATTGAAAACACCCGAACAATAAACTCAGAGCCTTTATTTATTATTTGGCCCTAAACTCTCAGGCTTGAACATCCCAGATCTGTTATAAAAACAGCAAAGAAGGGCTGGGTCTAAACCCTGTACTTTTAAATATTTAGTATCAATAGACAAAATTTATACCAATGAAACCTTGATAATGAGTCAAAATGAATTCTGTACCCAATAAGAACTTAAGATTTTAATAACAATGAAAAAGATTTTTTTTTTTACCAAATGAAATTATGGCTATATAATCAATCCTATTTTCTCTCTGTTTCAAATCTGACCATTTCTACATTCTCTAGAAAGACAACTTAATAACAACCCTCTCCAGTCCCAAATCATAGGGAACTGGGTCAACGACTCTTTGTAACTTCTTCAAGCTGGTTATGGGCATTGAGATATTAATAAGGTGGTGGGGGAAGGGTAGGGAAAATGGGTGTGTTCGTTGGTCTCTGATATCTGTGTCTTGACTGGATCCTCAGACCATGGGGAGATCCCTGAGGCTAGGAAAGGCCCAGAGTCCATTGGCCATCTAGCTCATCCCCTAACAACCAATTAGTTTAAAGGTAACACTGTTCTGCAATCACATTGTGCCTAATGGCAGCTGCCTTGAGAACTGTATGAAAGGCCTGCGCAGCCTGGTGCACGTGGTCATTCTGTCTCCATGTGCAGGATGGCCCCAGCATGCTGGATATTAAATATAAGTCCTCTTGCTTTTTGCATTGATTAAAAAAAGAAGAAGAATATTGGTCATTAGGGTTGGGCAATTTCCAATAGGAAGGGAGAACAGAGAACATGGACAAAGCGGAAGGCATTAGAGGAAAATGATGGCAAAGAGGTAGAGGACAGAGAAGACATCTGTAAGCCGAAGACTGTCTCTGACAACAAAAAGGCAAGAGAGAGAGCATCCCTCACCACTCTCAGAAGGAAGCCAACCGGTCAACACATGGATCTTATTGCTACAACAGAATATTCTGACTAAATAGAGAAAAGAAATTCAGTTTCTCACAGTTCTTGAGTTCAGCGAGTCCAGTGTCAAAAAATTCTTGCTTCATTAACCCACGAGGGCAAGCACGGGGAAGAGAAGGCATGAGAGTACACAAGACTGAGCTCACAGCCTGAAGCACTCTATAATTGGCACTGAAGTCCGGACAGCCTCACTCCCACAACTTAACAACCTCTCGTTAGGGCCCGAGACTCAGCACAGTCACATGGAGATGTGTATCCAGGGCATTCTTTGGAGGGACCCAAATGAACCGCAGCAGACTCCTAATATCTGGAACCATAGGTCATAGCTTCGGTGCTTCAAGGCCCTCAATTTGTGGTATCTCCACCTCAGTGGTTTTAGGAAATAAATACATATGTTGCAGGTGAAGTTGGTCAAAGCCTGAAGTGTGGCTGGAAACCGGGAAGACTCACGGCAGCCTTGAAATCCACACAGCAGGAAAATGCACAGAAGCCTACAACTCCTGCAGGGTAAGGAAGTATGCTCATCGGAAATCCGGACGAGAATGGTCTGAATGCCCTTCCAATCTCCTGTACAGGCTTCAGTCAGTCATCTAGGCCTGCACTGTATTGAAAAGGGGGAGATTTCCGTCTCACATCAGTAACAGAACCACACCTTCAGAGAGCTGCTTGTGGTCCTCTGATTGCCTGGCAAGCCTCACCCCTTCTCTCACACACATTGGGGTTGCAAGAACCACACTGACAACTGGGCGATTTTCTTTTTCTTTTCTTTTTTCTTTTGCATGATCAATGTTTGGTGTCAAGAGAATCTCTTGTTGCTTCTGTCCACCTATGTATCAGAGACAAACCCAGAAACTACTTTATTTCATTAAGACCAAACTGATTTGCATACCCACCTTGAAACTCACTGTCTCAAAAAGATCAAGGAATGCAAACACACATGGATACAGTATGGCTGTAAGATCACACACTCATTCGAAATCTAAAGAATGTGTACTCATTTCTGAACAATTTGGATTATTTTTTATGTTTAATCACAGCCCTGAGTTTTTTCCCTTTGTGTGATTTTTTAAGTAATGTCTGCTTCTTCACCTATTTGATCTTCATCAAATTATTCCAGGGAGTCTCAGAAGACAGAGGGAGTTCCCTCTATAAATATGTGGCAGAGCAAGTATGAATGTTAAGGCTTTCCCCGCAAAACAATAAAATACTCATAAATATTTTAACTGGAAGCAAGGATGGTACTTTAAAGGCAGCGTCTCGTCAAGTGACTCCAAGAAAAAGGCAGAAGTAGACTAAGGCACTCAATGATCCAGGTAAGAGGAAGTAAGTCAGAGGAGACTGGAAAACACACACACACACACACACACACACACACACACACACACACACGAACAACTCACAACTTGCAAACTAAAATCTGAAGGAAGAAATGGAAACAGGCTGATAGAAGATAATTTATTCGTCAGGATGAAGCAATGTGATCCCAGGGAGAAAAGAAATAAATTGCACGAATGCCTAAGTAAATCCCAGAAAAGGCCTTCACTCAGCTAATGGAGAAGAGAACTGAAGGGCGGTGAGGACTTCAGGGGAACTGATAAGAGTCTTCACCGGCAGGTGCACGTGTGTTTCTCACCATCATCGGTTTGGGAGCAGTGTGTGACATGAGGGAGGGCTTCTTGAAGAGGCTCTGCTGACACCAGGTGAGAGGCATCTCTGTGTGAGCCTGGGGCTGGTGTGGAATGTGACTCTGACACTGCTCAGGATTGAAGAAAAGACAAGATGGCTCTCTGTGCTGGCTACAAGATGACTTTTAACACCTCTCTTGTTCCCCCTCCCCCTCTCACATCACGGGACACCCTGGACTCTCTCTGGCAGAGGAACTTGTGGCTGAGGACCTGGACTGGAGCCACAGTTTTTGCCCCTTTTATTCCTTTTGCTTTGTAGACCTCTGCATGGTTAGCTCACCCAGGGCACTGAGGCCTCTGCTCAACATTTTTCCTGATTTAACGACTCAAGAGGATCCACCCTCATTCTCTGTGTATTATATTCTGTGATTTATTACTGTCCAAAGTTATATTTTAATAACAATCTGCCAGTCCTCTTAATAGTCAAGGCCACAAGTTCTTGATCGCAGTTTATTTACAGAGTAGCCGCACAGAAACCCATGCAGAAACTCCATCTTGGTTGCCTGGATAAGACAGAATCTCACCCTCACACTCAACTGAGGCCAGCCCGACCACACTTTCCGTCTTCACCTCCTATTTTATAGTACATGTCTCAGGTACACCTCTTTCTGTTTTCCTTCTATTTATGTGTACCGTGTTTTGCCGGTATGTATCTCCGGGTACCACAAGCCGGAAGTGCCCATGATGGCCAGAAGAGGGGGTCCTCTGGATCTGGAATTGCGATCAGTTGTGCTTCACGGTATGGGTACTGGTAATGGAACCAAGGTCCTCTGACAGAGCAGTCAGTGCTCTTCCCACTGAGCCATCTCTCCAGCCCCTCTCCTCTACTTGCACAGATTCAGCTGCTTCCCAGCCTCTGCTAGGAAAATCCAGGCTCTCTTCCAATCTGTCCCCTGCACAAATAATCTTCTCTCCAACACAACTGCACCAAGTCCCCAAGTGTTCCTTAACCAGTCCCCATTGTTGTTAGGACCAAAACTGAAATGTTAACACATCTTCCTGTAAGAACTGAACCAGGAGTCTGGATACACCCAGCCCCACAATCGAAGGTTACCCTCCACTCCCTCACTTTACCTTGTTCCTTCTCTGGGAGCTCTTCTGAACAGACAACACACGTCTCTACCTTCTTCCCTCCCTGTCTCCAGCTAGTGATCAACATCTAGTCTTCAGACTCCCGTTATGCGAGCCCAGAATCGCAGGGTGCTCCTCAGACCCATTCATCTATGTATGAATGGGACTATTTTCAAAATTTTTTTATTGTGATAATGTGTATATGGCAATAAATGCTTGTCTTTTTCCTTCACTCTTTACTCCACGGTACGATAGTTCATGTTTTTCCAATATCTCTAAATTCAAGAATACTGGGTCGAGCTGGAGAGAGAAGATGAGGTTGAACCTTGACTGAACATGAGCAAAGTCCTGGACCTCCTCCTTAGCACTGACCAAATAAGCAGGGGAAGAGACAGAGGGGAAAAGGGAAGGAGAGAAGGAGGAGGGATGCAGAGGGAGGAAGGGGCACAGGGAGGGAGGGAGGGACAGAGGGAGGGAGTAAAGGAGGGAAGGAGGGAAGGAGGGAAGGAGGGAGGGAGGGATGATGGGAAGGAAAAAGGGAGAGAGGTAAGGAGGGAAGGAGGGACAGAGGGAGAGAGTGAAGAAGGGAAGGAGGGAAGGAGGGGAAAAGGGAGGGAAAAGGGGACAGAGGGAGGGAGGGACAGAGGGACACATATGGCCAGGACTGAGTAAGTATTTGTTAAATAAATGGAAGATAGGTTTATTAGAAACCAAAGAGCTAGAAGTCAGTGTCTCACACCTAAATATCAAAACATTCTACAAATACTGAAGATGAAGGCGAATATATCGGTGGAAATCAATCACCAGATGGTGAGCTGCTATTAAAATGGAAGCAGGGAAGGGCAGCCCAGGACAGCACCAACTCTGAAACAGCTCTCAGGGCGGACTGCATAACAATGGGACCAGGAGAATCTGCTTCTTTAAGGAACTAGTCGAGGACCAGCTCAAACAATTTACCAAAACCACATACTTAAGACTTAGTAACTAGGTGAAAGGTTACATTTACATATCCTATTAGCAGTTCCTTGACTCATCATGATCCTGTCCTGGAAACATTTGCCTTTGCAAAACCCATCCCAACTTTCTCTCCTTGGCATTTTCCATCCTAAAACAGAAGAAGAAAAGAAAAGTATTCTCCAAAAAAAAAAGGTCCTTAACTCCCTAGAAAATGTCGTGAAGCCATTTCACTGTGGTCCATTAGCCATAAGGTGATCGCTGATTGAGGCAGGGGCCAAAGAGAAAACGGCATATAACACAAAGAACCCACGTTGCTCCTGATTAAAGTCACTCATGTGCAACTAGAGAAAATCTACACACACTAAAACTTCTGAGCACTACAGGGTATCCTGGGTCCAAGGCCAAGGCCTGTTTTTATAAACCCCATTGTTAGTGCTTTACCCCTCGACATTACAATCCGTATAATTCTAAATTCTCTGGGGGGAAAAGAAAGGGCTTATTAGTTTGCCATCATTTCCTTATTATGAGATGCCTTAAAGGCCAACTGAAGACTTATGAGCATAAGAAACAATCTGGTAGCCTTTCCTTCCGCTGCACCCACTCACTTAATAGCGGTAAGGTCCCTGGTTTTATTTCCGAGGACTGGACACATCTGTAATGTCAACAGTATCCTCCAGTTTCACTCCAATCTGCTTTCTGAAGATGCCTGCCGACCCCTGCCTAAGAAAGGAATCAAGAAACTGGTGAGGATTGTGATCTGGCAAAGTTTTTTTTTTTTTTTAAGACTATTTACAACTTCCATGTGATTTACAGGTAGAAAAAATGGGCAAGGAGAAACAGCAGCACTGGAGAGAACCGTGGTGAAGGGAAACAAAAGCCCCTGTAACAGGGCTTACACCAGCAGATGTAACAGGCAGAGAGAGGAGGGGTTGCAGTGGGGACCTCTGGCCTTTTCAAAACCTACACAAATAAGCTCTTAGAACTTACAATTAAGACAGTTAACAAAGCAGCACTTAAAAACTAAACGGAGTAAATGCCAACAATAACAAACGTCTGCTCTCTACCAGGGACTCTATACTAGACCAAGTCTTAAGAGCAGGTGTCCTGGCTTTTCCCAAACTTAACCAAAATTTGAGGTTTTAGGAGAAGCTAATAATACGAAGAATTACATATATAACTGTCAAAAAAGTTTTCTTTAAATATTACAGTTATCGTGGTCATTTAGTATTGATGTATCTCTTTTTCAAAAGTCCCCAAATTGTAAATGGCCAGCACTCTTATTAAGATCTGGGTTGTGCATATAAGCACTTTAAAAAAAAAAACAATCAATTTTTAAATACTCTAAAATTCAAACATTTTGGAACTCTTAGTTTTTATGTAAGTAAAAAGTCTTTGTTGTACAAATAAATTTGAGGCATTTTTCTTATTTCTTAAAGATTTATTTATTTATTTTATGTATATGAGCACACTGTCACTGTCTTAAGACACGCCAGAAGAGGGGCATCAGAATCTATGACAGACAGTTGTGAGCTGTCATGTGGTTGCTGGGAATTCAACTCTTGACCTTTGGAAGAACACTCAGTTTTCTTAACTGCTAAGCTATCTCTCTAGCCCCCTTTTCGTAGTTTTTAATCCCATGTGTGTGTGTGTGTGTGTGTGTGTGTGTGTGTGTGCATATGATCAGATGAGTGCAGGCACCCGTGAGGACCAGAGGTCTTGGATCCCCCAGGAGCTGGGGTGACAGGTAGACATGAACTGCCCAATGGGATTCTGGGACCCAAACCCTGCAAAGGCGACATGTGTTCCTTGTCCCTGGGTCACTCAAAGTTGTACTTAAAATAATACATTTTTATTCCTCAAGTTCAATTCCTATTTGTTTTTTGACTCTGTCCTCTCAAGTTCTCATGACAAGAGCCATGTAGAAACTGTGTTCCTGTCTCTTCTCCTTATGTCAGTTTAGGCCAGCAAGCTGTGTCAGCAGCAGGCACTGCCCAGTAACTACTGTAGTAGTTACACTCTAGACATACACTCCTAATGTATGGTTCCTAGCCTCTCACATAAAGAAGAAACTCAAGCTCATTTCCCCAAGTACAAACTCCTGGGCACACATCTGAACCACACAGGCAGCCACAGTTTTGGGGAATGCGACAGATATGCTGAATTTCTGTTGTCACATGACTTGAGGAAACAGTATAAATAATTTTGTACTTTTTCCTTCCCAGCTTATTGAATTGAAATATTCAATCTATATAGAGAAATTCATGCAAATCTGACATAAAAACAACCTTCGTGTTTATATCATCAAAATCATCCACTTCTACATACCCGTGAACACAAAAACAATAGTAAATTTTAGACTAGTAATTCCTGTAGAACTCTGCAGTGAGACTGTTCTTACGTCGACTCATGGGTAGTGACTGGGCACGGATGACGATCAAGCACTTAACACTCGGGCAGTACAGCCGAGGAGCTGCCATGTTAAACCTCATTCCTTTTTTAATTAATTTAAACAGTATGGTTGTAGCTCCCAAGAACAATAGTTAGCATCTCATGGATATGAGAGATGAAACAAAACCAGAAAAACAAATCTTGGGTCAAAGACAAAAGATGACATTCACAGAAAGAGTAGTAGGAATATTGGCAATGTTCCCTGAGGCCCAGCCCCCACAGTATGTCATGGTACACCTGCACACCCATTGACTCATAATGGAGGAGGGAAACCCATCCTGTATAACGAATACTATGACCAGTTTCTCTTTCCCCCAACAGGAAAAATTCACCTCTGTCTGTGAAGGTAATCCACGATACAAACTGTCTTGAGAAGACAATCTCCAATGAAACCAATCTGTTCCTTTTTTCACAGATAAGCAGAAATTTGGGTGAGCCATGGATAATTTCAGCGTCACACACTGCCCTCAGCCAGTTGTGCGTATGCTGGGCCTTGTCACTCGGTGTCTACCTGTGTGCCTGTCCCCTGACTCTCCTAAAATATATCTGTAGAACCACATAACATTTCTTTCACTTCTGTAATGATGAAGGAGGTAATGTGGTGACCTTGGGATAAATTACAATTACTGATCTATTTGGCTTGGTCCACATAGGAGTATTAATAAATAATAATAATAATAATAATAATAATAACGAAACCCAGAAACATCTGGGCAGCTCACACTCTGAGATGTTTCATAAATGTAAGTTTTAAGTTCCTCCCTGCAAATCTCAGCATCTGGCAAATGTTGGATTGGTCTCAACCTGAGAACACGCAGCTGGTTCTCTTGTGACGTGGCCTGGGTTCTCCAGGTAGCCTCAGCTGTCCTTCCTCCCCACGTTTATTCACTCTTTCAAGCTGTTCCGCTTGACTTCCACTCTCAGGTTGCCCTGGATCTGGAACATCCTTTAGCTCTGCAATCTCTTAGGCCGCTACTCTTCATGCTTCCGGGCTTATAGACCTCACAAACTCTGACGTTTTCACCAACCGTTTGCCTACCACAAAGCAAGAACATGCTCATGCCTACACAGCCGGGACATGACAAAGCCGTCACCATCACATCCTCTGTGACTCTCTACACTTCTCCCACCATGAAACGAGGACCACCACTGTATGTCAGCTTCGGCGACATTTGACCTTGTGGTGGGAATCTTGATAAACGTGCTGAATAAAGGTTTGACTACAGGTTAGAGGAGGAATATCTACTCCAAAATATTTGGGTTTATATGTTTATGTACATTATGCGTTACTTTTAGTTTGGGACCTCTGGGTTGCCGTTCCCTCCCCTCCCCTCCCCTACATCCAATGGCAAGTGGTGTTCTAAGCACTCTCTTGGCTGGGGCATCTAATACAAGAATCTGACAAGGAAAGTATCAGCCTGAGACCAAGTTCTCTGACCAAAGGGGATTTATTTGCCCCAGAGGGACAGAGGGCAGGGATGAGGGACACAGACAGGAGATAGGGGAAGAGGGACAAGGGGAAGAGAGGGGAGAAAGGGGCAAGGGACAAGGGTTAGGGGTATTTGTCCCACAGGGGACAAAGGATGGCCTCTGGGTAGAGAGCAGACAGATGCAGCACATAGGAGAATAGTGGTTTGTGTCCCTGGCCCTGCACACACGTGGCAAATGTGCCTCTTGGTCTTCATGCCGGAGCCCCAACAACTGACGTGGGGCTATCTGTGCATCTGCTGCCTTCATGTGGATCCTGATCCCGTAGGTGGGCCGCCTTGCCTTGTCTGGCCTCAGTGGGAGAGGATGTGCCAAGTCCAGCAGTTACCTGATTACTGCTGGTACCCAGAAGGGCGGTTCCCCCTTCTCAGAGGAGAAGGGGAGGGGGAAGTGGGGAAGGGGGAGGGTCTGCATGGGGGGGGGCACTAGGAGGAGAGGGGCTGGTATTGGGATATACAAAAGTTTTAAAAAAGAAAGCAGAAAGGAAAAGAAAAAGTGTGGTTTATAAAAAGATAAAATGGGAAACCCCGAGTTAGGATGAGGAGTTTAATTTTGATCGGGCATGTTAATTAGGTGAGCAAAGGGGGGGAGGGGAGGGGGAGAGTTGATTGCTGGATATCAATTCTTTGATAGCTGGACCTCAGTAGTCAGCGTCAGGAGGAGGAACCAGCCAAATGAGGGAATAGATCTTGGAAAGCGAGCTTTAAGAAGGCAATCTAACAGTTTTTAAGCATGTCAGTGCGAATCCTGGAGAAGAGCAAGGCCTGCCAGAGCCGTGCTCCCAGCCGAGCAGGCCGGAGTCCCTTTAGAATCCTTTTACATAAGTACTTCCATTACCCCCATTTTGGAGATGATAAAATTGGGTGTTTGAGAAGTTAAATAACTTTCTAAGGTTAAAGGACAGACAAATACCCGGGGAGCAACCCAGGCCCACCAGAAGCCAAAGCCCCCAATTCTAGACTTAACATTATTTACAAAGAGAGATATTTAGTGTGCCCTGGCTCATGTGAGACCACACAGGGTTTAGGAATAAACCACAGAGCTATCCGTTTGTCACGTGGAATTATAACTCTTTTCCTGCCATCAACTAACTGTTTAACCTTGGATCAGATGTGTGCAGGTCTTCCTCTCAGCAGTATGGGAAGTAATAGGAGATGATTAATATGCTAATAGATATATAAGCAACATTCAGTAGGCTGAGATAGGAGGGTCATAAGTTCAGTTCAAGGTTAGCCTGATCTAAGTGCTAGCCTAGCCTAAACAGTGACTCCATCTTAAAACAAAACAAAACAAAATAAACAAGCAAAAACAACAAAAGACCTAATAAAGAAACTCCGGTTTCCCCAAGTAGACTTGATCGCACACAACAGCGAGAACACTTTATTCATAGCCTATCCGTTTGAGCTATTTTTATGTAGTCTTAACAATTAGCTCTTGCAGCCTAAAGGCGCTAAAGTGAAGAGTCAGGAGTCTGATAGTCATGGTCGTTTCATCAAACCACACAGTTTCCAAGGCAATGATAAGAATCTTTAATCTCAGGTTATGAACGAGATAGCCAACAGACCGAGCTACACGTGCTGCTGTAAAGTTAGCAGCACACCTCCCAGGCTGCCCTTCAGTCTGCCCAGCCTTATTGTGTGAGTTTAATCAATTCTCAGAAGTCCCACATGCATGCCTGTAGCTTATGAAACTCCACCCAGCCAGCAGGTAGATTAACTTTTCTTCTAACTAGGGAAAGAATTGGTGTCATCGCATTTCATGAAATGTAACTTACTTGGAAGGGAAGAGCCTGAGTCAATCCTTTACCTTTTTAAAGTTCAAAAGCATTCAGAGTACATTATTTATTATTATTATTATTATTATTATTAATATGTTGTTGTTTTGGCTACCATACAAATAAACAAGTTTCATTTAACTTAACCCAGATTTGCAGTGGCAATCCAGTGCTCATCAGACATTTGTTTCTGAGTTCCCTGGATAACAAATATCCCCAATGGGCCCCTGGTGGGTGCTGCTGTCTGGGAAAATTACAAAATGTTCAGGTTAAGGGACTCTGTACTACGTTTCTGAACTCACCTACCAAAGAAGTATCAGACAAGTATCTAATACAGTATTAAAGCACTACTTTATTGAAAACTGTACATTTGCGGGTGGGCAAGATGGCTCTGTGGGTAACGGTGCTTGTGGCCAAGTGGGAAACCTGAGTTTGAGAGCTAAAACCGACATGGTGGAAGTAGAGAAGTAACTACGACAATATGTTCCCTGATTTCCAAAGTGTGCCTGTGCCTCCCCCTATAAATTAATATAATAAAGTTAAAGTCAAGTTTATAAAAACAAAAGTTTCCACTCTCTAATTATTTTGTAGGCATTATAATTTTCTTCCCAAGAGGAGGAGAAAAACATCAGTGTGGCTACCCACTTAATTGAAGTTTTGGTTGAAATTGTGGTAGCTTTTCAGTATTTGATTATCACACAATACGGCTTAGAAGCCATAGTTCTCAACCTATGGGTCAAGACCCCTTGAGGGCAAACCCATTGGAAAACACCATATTTACTTTACAATTCATAATAGTAGCAAAATTACAGTTATGAAGTGACAACAAAAATAAGTCTATGGCTGGGGTCACCACAATGTGAGAAACTGTATTAAAGGATCCCAGCCTTAGGAAGGTTGAGAACAACTCTCTTACACGATGCTTTTGTTCTAAAATAGTTATTTCCAAATGTACCTCTATTTGATGAAATCTGAGCATTTGAGACATTATTTTTAGGAAGTACATTCTTACTCAACCTGGTATTTACTCCAGTCTGTAAGGCATCTTCACCAAATTATGACCTACAAGGGCTTAAATATAGAATTCTTGATGCTTTCTACACACCAGGCACAGTTATTAGAATATGTTTGATATTTATATAAAGATATGGGTGTCACTAAATTAGTTGAGAAAGCCCTTAAGGGCAAGAAATACGTTCCATGTCTTGCTCTTTAATACACCCAGCAGACCTGCATTGCATAATACGGGGACTTGTGAAAATGTCTATTAAATTTAAGCTATAAGAATGACAGGTCTTAGCCATTTAATATAGAGTATAAATCTGATTTTCTTGGCGCTTTTCCTTATAAGGTAGGTAGAAGACATTAAACGATGTCTCTTGTGTTGGTGGTTATCAACTACGTTTCTGAACTCACCTACCAAAGAAGAAGGGGTTCTCTCCCACCAAAAAAAATTATTAAATTACTTTTAGGACGGAAACAAGACTCTAGAGACAACAAAACATCTTAAGTAAAAAGTTCTTATCTTTGAGACTGGGGCCAGTAGGATCTTTTTGGTAGTTGAATTTCTATAACCATGGGCATAGAGACCAACAGCTTAGACATAGGGTTTGCTGGGTAAAGGACAGTTTCAACTCTAAACCCTGTTAACCAGTTCCAGAAAATGCCGTGCTGTGCTTCTCAGCCTTAAAGAGATCCAGGCCAAATTCATCTTTAAATCATCACATCTAAGCTTTAGGACCAAACTCAGGTCAGGGACCTGCTAGCACAGAGCTTCAGCAGAAGACCTTGGCTTAAAATCACCACCTAGCACTCCTAAATTGTCCCAACAAGCTCTAAGCAGCCAATGAACAAGAACAAGGCGTATTCTGTCCAGGTCAACAGGGATTCTGATGGGAGAGAGTACCAAGGCCACACAGATGCAGCCAGATTTCATGAGTATGGGAAGAGGTGGGTACTCTCCATCCCGCCTAACAGAGCAAGCGCCTTTCCCTGGAGGATTACACACACACACACACACACACACACACACACACACACACACACACACACTAAGGCTAGCAAAAAAAAAAAAAAAAAAAAAAAAAAAAAAAAAAAACGGCGGGGAGACAGCCAAGCCTGGCAGGCTGTGAGGATGGGGAATTTCCATGCTTTCAGGCACTTGCCAGCACTTAAGCGCCCCAGTCGCTATTCCACGGGCCGTCACTCTCAATCTGCGCGGCAGCCCCCACTACCCCTCAAACTAGTCCTAAGGATCCACTCGGAGTCCCGCGGGGCTTCGCTTCTGTCACTTAGAGTTATCCAAAAGGGGGACAAAAAGAAAACCCCAAGGCGAATGAACAAGCGCACCCCATAAGGTGAGGGCGCAGTTAAAGTGCCACAGTGGAAACGCGGTGGCGCTGACAACCCCAGGACTAGGGAATGCCAGGAAGGCTCGGGGCGCCGGGTGCTGCGATCCCGGCCGCGCCGGAGGAAAGCCACCGGGTCCCCGCGCCAGGAAGCCGGGGACCAGCAGCCCGCTCCCCGCCCCGCCTCTGCCCAACTTCCGCGCCCCGCCCCGCCCCGCGCCCGACCCTCTCCCCGCCGCGCCCCGCGCCGGCCACACCAACCTGCGCGGCCGCAGGCTCTCCCCGAGGCGGAAACGGGAGCCCGCGGCGGCGGGCGGAGTTAGTTGGAGGCTCCGGGTCCCTGGGCGGGCACAGGTTGAGCACGCGGCCGCGGCGGCAGCCGGCCTCCTTCCTCCCCGGGCTGCGCGCTGGACTCCGGGACCGCCCGCTCCCTCCCCCGGGGCGGCTCCCGGCTGCGTCCCGGCCTCGGCTCCGCCTCCAGCCCACGGAGCCCCGAGCTGGCTGCCCCGCTCCCGGGGAGCGCGCGGCGGGTGCGTGGAGTCCCGGGCGGGCTGGTGGGTGGCGACTGTCCCGAAGTCCCCCGGGAGCGTGGAGAAGGCCCTGGCCCGAAAGTCTCTGGGACGCGGCAAAGTCCCTGGTCCCTTCTGGCCGTGCCAGCTGAGTGGAGAGAGGCGGAGGACAGATCCGGGGCTGCTTCCCGCGGCGGCGAGGGACCGCCTCCCTCCCCAGCGCCCCGTGGGTTGGGGTTCTGCCGGGACGTCCGCACCCGGAGAGACGAAGCTGGTTTCGAACCCTTAGCTGAGGTGTAATTTTATTCGAAGTCACCTGCCTCGGTCAGGTTCCTGAATTCGAGCCACACACATAGGTTGCATGTGGTTTCCTGGCCAGAACCCCAAGACCTGAGCTTTGCCTCTCCTGACTCCCCACCTCCACCTGCTGTCCCTTTGTGCCTTTCTACTCCCGAGGAGCACTCAGCTTTGGCACGCAGGACAACCAG